>NW_028323264.1:0-71800 GCF_984573655.1 Nuphar pumila | reverse complement strand
AATCCAGTTTTATAACTGGTCAGGATTTTCAAATCCAGTTTCTATAACTGGTCGGGATTTTCAAATCCAGTTTCTAAAACTGGTCAGAATTTTAAAATCCAGTTTCTATAACTGGTTGGGATTTTCAAATACAGTTTCTATAACTGGTCGAGATTTTCAAATCCAGTTTCTATAACTGGTCGGGATTTTCAACTCCAGTTTTTATAACTGGTTGGGATTTTCAAATCCAGTTTCTATAACTGGTCGGGATTTTTAAATCCAGTTTCTATAACTGAGCGGGATTTTCAAATCCAGTTTTATAACTCGTCCGGATTTTCAAATCCAGTTTCTATAACTGATCGGGATTTTTAAATCCAGTTTTATAACTGGTTGGGATTTTCAAATCCAGTTTTATAACTAGTCTGGATTTTCAAATCCAGTTTCTATAACTGGTCGGGATTTTCAAATCCAGTTTTATAATTGGTCGGAATTTTCAAATCTAGTGTTATAACTGATCAGGATTTTCAAATCCAGTTTCTATAACTGGTGTGGATTTTCAAATCCAGTTTTATAACTAGTCGGGATTTTCAAATCCAGTTTTTATAACTGGTCGTGATTTTCAAAATTCAGTTTTTACAACTGGTCGGGATTTTCAAATCCAGTTTCTATAACTGGTCGGGATTTTCAAATCCAGTTTCTATAACTAGTCGGGATTTTCAAATCAAGTTTCTATAACTGGTCGGGATTTTTAAATCCAGTTTTATAACTGGTCGAGATTTTCAAATCCAGTTTCTATAACTGGTCGGGATTTTCAAATCCAGTTTCTATAACTGGTCGGGATTTTCAAATCCAGTTTCTATAACTGGTCGGGATTTTCAAATCCAGTTTTTATAACTGGTCATGATTTTCAAATCCAGTTTTTGTAACTGGTCGGGATTTTCAAAATTCAGTTTTTACAACTGGTCTGGATTTTCAAATCCAGTTTCTATAACTGGTCGGGATTTTCAAATTCAGTTTCTATAACTGGTCGTGATTTTCAAATCCAGTTTCTATAACTGGTCGTGATTTTCAAATCTAGTGTCATAACTGGTCGGGATTTTCAAATCCAATTTCTATATCTGGTCGGGATTTTCAAATCCAGTTTTATAACTGGTCAGAATTTTCAAATGCAGTTTCTATAACTGGTCGGGATTTTTAAATCTAGTTTTGTAACTGGTTGGGATTTTCAAATCCAGATTTATAACTGGTCGGGATTTTCAAATCCAGTTTCTATAATAGGTCCGGATTTTCAAATCTAGTTTTATAATTGGTCGGGATTTTCAAATCCAGTGTTATAACTGATCAGAATTTTCAAATCCAGTTTCTATAACTCGTCGGGATTTTCAAATCCATTTTTATAACTGGTCGGGATTTTAAAATCCAGTTTTTATAACTGGTCGGGATTTTCAAATCCAGTTTCTATAACTTGTCAGGATTTTCAAATCAAGTTTCTATAACTGGTCGGGATTTTCAAATCCAATTTTTATAACCGATCTTGATTTTCAAATTCAGTGTTATAACTGGTCGGCATTTTCAAATCCAGTTTCTATAACTGGTCGGGATTTTGAAATCCAGTTTCTATAACTGGTCGGGATTTTCAATTCCAGATTTTATAACTGGTCGGGATTTTCAAATCCAGTTTCTATAACTGGTCGGGATTTCCAAATCCAGTTTCTATAACTGGTCAGGATTTTCAAATTCAGTTTCTATAATTGGTCGGGATTTTAAAATCAAATTTCTATAACTGGTCAGGATTTTCAAATCCAGTTTCTATAACTGGTCGGAATTTTCAAATCTAGTTTTTATAACTGGTCGGGATTTTCAAATCCAGTTTCTATAACTGGTCGGGATTTTCAAATCTAGTGTCATAACTGGTCGGGATTTTCAAATCCAGTTTTATAACTGGTCGGGATTTTCAAATCCATTTGGTATAACTGGTCAGGATTTTCAAATCTAGTTTTATAATTGGTCGGGATTTTCAAATCCAGTGTTATAACTGATCAGGATTTTCAAATTTAGTTTCTATAACTCGTCGGGATTTTCAAATCCAGTTTTATAACTGGTCGGGATTTTAAAATCCAGTTTTCATAACTGGTCAGGATTTTCAAATTCAGTTTCTATAACTGGTCAGGATTTTCAAATCCAGTTTCTATAACTGGTCGGGATTTTCAAATCCAGTTTCTATAACTGGTCGGGATTTTCAAATCCAGTGTTATAACTGGTCGTGATTTTCAAATCCAGTTTCTATAACTGGTCGGGATTTTCAAATCCAGTTTCTATAACTGGTCGGGATTTTCAAATCCAGTTTTATAACTGGTCAAGATTTTCAAATGCAGTTTCTATAACTGGTCGGGATTTTTAAATCTAGTTTTATAACTGGTTGGGATTTTCAAATCCAGATTTATAACTGGTCGGGATTTTCAAATCCAGTTTCTATAACAGGTCCGGATTTTCAAATCTAGTTTTATAATTGGTCGGGATTTTCAAATCCAGTGTTATAACTGATCAGAATTTTCAAATCCAGTTTATATAACTCGTCGGGATTTTCAAATCCAGTTTTATAACTGGTCGGGATTTTCAAATCCAGTTTTTATAACTGGTCGGGATTTTCAAATCCAGTTTCTATAACTGGTCAGGATTTTCAAATCAAGTTTCTATAACTGGTCGGGATTTTCAAATCCAATTTTTATAACCGATCGGGATTTTCAAATTCAGTGTTATAACTGGTCGGGATTTTCAAATGCAGTTTCTATAACTGGTCGGGATTTTGAAATCCAGTTTCTATAACTGGTCGGGATTTTCAATTCCAGATTTTATAACTGGTCGGGATTTTCAAATCCAGTTTCTATAACTGGTCGGGATTTTCAAATCCAGTTTCTATAACTGGTCGAGATTTTCAAATCCAGTTTCTATAAAAGGTCGGAATTTTCAAATCCAGTTTCTATAACTGGTCGGGATTTTCAACTCCAGTTTTTATAACTGGTCGGGATTTTCAAATCAAGTATCTATAACAGGTCAGGATTTTCAAATCTAGTGTCATAACTGGTCGGGATTTTTAAATCCAGTTTCTATAACTGGTCGGGATTTTCAAATCCAGTTTTATAACTGGTCAGGATTTTAAAATTCAGTTTCTATAACTGGTCGGGATTTTCAAATCCAGTTTCTATAACTGGTCGGGATTTTTAAATCCAGTTTTATAACTGGTCAGGATTTTCAAATCCAGTTTTATAACTGGTCGGGATTTTCAAATCCATTTTCTATAACTGGTCGGGATTTTCAAATCTAGTTTTATAATTGGTCGGGATTTTCAAATCCAGTGTTATAGCTGATCAGGTTTTCAAATTCAGTTTCTATAACTCGTCGGGATTTTCAAATCCAGTTTTATAACTGGTCGGGATTTTCAAATCCAGATTTTATAACTGGTCGGGATTTTCAAATTCAGTTTCTATAACTGGTCAGGATTTTCAAATCCAGTTTCTAAAACTGGTCGGGATTTTCAAATCCAGTTTTTATAACTGGTCGGGATTTTCAAATTCAGTGTTATAACTGGTCGGGATTTTCAACTCCAGTTTCTATAACTGGTCGGGATTTTCAAATTCAGTGTTATAACTGGTCGGGATTTTCAAATCCAGTTTCTATAACTGGTCGGGATTTTGAAATCTAGTTTCTATAACTGGTCGGGATTTTCAATTCCAGATTTTATAACTGGTCGGAATTTTCAAATCCAGTTTCTATAACTGGTCGGGATTTTCAAATCCAGTTTCTATAAATGGTCCGGATTTTGAAATCCAGTTTCTATAACTGGTCGGGATTTTCAAATACAGTTTCTATAACTGGTCGAGATTTTCAAATCCAGTTTCTATAACTCGTCGGCATTTTCAACACCAGTTGTTATAACTGGTCGGGATTTTCAAATCCAGTATCTATAACTGGTCGGAATTTTCAAATCTAGTGTCATAACAGGTCGGAATTTTTAAATCCAGTTTCTATAACTGGTCGGGATTTTCAAATCCAGTTTTATAACTAGTCAGGATTTTCAAATCCAGTTTCTAAAACTGGTCGAGATTTTCAAATCCAGTTTCTAAAACTGGTCAGAATTTTGAAATTCAGTTTCTATAACTGGTTGGGATTTTCAAATACAGTTTCTATAACTGGTCGAGATTTTCAAATCCAGTTTCTATAACTGGTCGGAATTTTCAACTCCAGTTTTTATAACTGGTTGGGATTTTCAAATCCAGTTTCTATAATTGGTCGGGATTTTCAAATCCAGTTTCTATAACTGGTCGGGATTTTCAAATCCAGTTTCTATAACTGGTCGGGATTTTCAAATCTAGTTTTTATAACTGGTCGGGATTTTCAAATCCAGTTTCTATAACTGGTCGGGATTTTCAAATCCAGTTTCTATAACTGGTCGGGATTTTCAAATCTAGTTTTTATAACTGGTTGGGATTTTCAAATCCAGTTTTATAACTAGTCGGGATTTTCAAATCCAGTTTTTATAACTGGTCGGGATTTTCAAATCCAGTTTTTACAACTGGTCGAGATTTTCAAATCCAGTTTCTATAACTGGTCGGGATTTTCAAATTCAGTTTTATAACTGGTCAGGATTTTTAAATCCAGTTTCTATAACTGGTCGGGATTTTCAAATCTAGTTTCTATAACTGGTCGGGATTTTCAAATCCAGTTTATATAACAGGTCCGGATTTTCAAATCTAGTTTTATAATTGGTCGGGATTTTCAAATCCAGTGTTATAACTGATCAGAATTTTCAAATCCAGTTTCTATAACTCGTCGGGATTTTCAAATCCAGTTTTATAACTGGTCAGGATTTTCAAATCCAGTTTTTATAACTGGTCGGGATTTTCAAATCCAGTTTCTATAACTAGTCAGGATTTTCAAATCAAGTTTCTATAACTGGTCGGGATTTTCAAATCCAATTTTTATAACCGATCGGGATTTTCAAATTCAGTGTTATAACTGGTCGGGATTTTCGAATCCAGTTTCTATAACTGGTCGGGATTTTGAAATCCAGTTTCTATAACTGTTCGGGATTTTCAATTCCAGATTTTATAACTGGTCGGGATTTTCAAATCCAGTTTCTATAACTGGTCGGGATTTCCAAATCCAGTTTCTATAACTGGTCAGGATTTTCAAATTCAGTTTCTATAATTGGTCGGGATTTTAAAATCAAATTTCTATAACTGGTCAGGATTTTCAAATCCAGTTTCTATAACTGGTCGGAATTATAAATCTAGTTATTATAACTGGTCGGGATTTTCAAATCCAGTTTCTATAACTGGTCGGGATTTTCAAATCTAGTGTCATAACTGGTCGGGATTTTCAAATCCAGTTTTATAACTGGTCGGGATTTTCAAATCCATTTGCTATAACTGGTCGGGATTTTCAAATCTAGTTTTATAATTGGTCGGGATTTTCAAATCCAGTGTTATAACTGATCAGGATTTTCAAATTTAGTTTCGATAACTCGTCGGGATTTTCAAATCCAGTTTTATAACTGGTCGGGATTTTCAAATCCAGTTTTCATAACTGGTCAGGATTTTCAAATTCAGTTTCTATAACTGGTCAGGATTTTCAAATCCAGTTTCTATAACTGGTCGGGATTTTCAAATCCAGTTTTTATAACTGGTCGGGATTTTCAAATTCAGTGTTATAACTGGTCGGGATTTTCAAATCCAGTTTCTATAACTGGTCGGGATTTTCAAATCCAGTTTCTATAACTGGTCGGTATTTTGAAATCCAGTTTTTATAACTGGTCGGGATTTTCAAATCCAGTTTTTATAACTGGTCGGGATTTTCAAATCCAGTTTCTATAACTGGTCGGGATTTTCAAATTCATTTTAATAACTGGTCGGGATTTTCAAATCTAGTTTCTATAACTGGTCGGGATTTTCAAATCCAGTTTCTATAACTGGTCGGAATTTTCAAATCTAGTTTTTATAACTGGTCGGGATTTTCAAATCCAGTTTTTGTAACTGGTCGGGATTTTCAAAATTCAGTTTTTACAACTGGTCGGGATTTTCAAATTCAGTTTCTATAACTGGTCGGGATTTTCAAATCCAGTTTCTATAACAGGTCGGGATTTTCAAATCCAGTTTCTATAACTGGTCGTGATTTTCAAATCTAGTGTCATAACTGGTCGGGATTTTCAAATCCAATTTCTATAACTGGTCGGGATTTTCAAATCCAGTTTTATAACTGGTCAGGATTTTCAAATGCAGTTTCTATAACTGGTCGGGATTTTTAAATCTAGTTTTATAACTGGTTGGGATTTTCAAATCCAGATTTATAACTGGTCGGGATTTTCAAATCCATTTTCTGTAACTGGTCGGGATTTTCAAATCTAGTTTTATAATTGGTCGGGATTTTCAAATCCAGTGTTATAACTGATCAGAATTTTCAAATTCAGTTTCTATAACTCGTCGGGATTTTCAAATCCAGTTTTATAACTGGTCGGGATTTTCAAATCCAGATTTTATAACTGGTCGGGATTTTCAAATTCAGTTTCTATAACTGGTCAGGATTTTCAAATCCAGTTTCTATAACTGGTCGGGATTTTCAAATCCAGTTTTTATAACTGGTCGGGATTTTCAAATTCAGTGTTATAACTGGTCGGGATTTTCAACTCCAGTTTCTATAACTGGTCGGGATTTTCAAATTCAGTGTTATAACTGGTCGGGATTTTCAAATTCAGTTTCTATAACTGGTCGGGATTTTGAAATCTAGTTTCTATAACTGGTCGGGATTTTCAATTCCAGATTTTATAACTGGTCGGAATTTTCAAATCCAGTTTCTATAACTGGTCGGGATTTTCAAATCCAGTTTCTATAACTGGTCGGGATTTTGAAATCCAGTTTCTATAACTGGTCGGGATTTTCAAATACAGTTTCTATAACTGGTCGGGATTTTGAAATCCAGTTTCTATAACTGGTCGGGATTTTCAAATACAGTTTCTATAACTGGTCGAGATTTTCAAATCCAGTTTCTATAACTCGTCGGCATTTTCAACACCAGTTGTTATAACTGGTCGGGATTTTCAAATACAGTATCTATAACTGGTCGGAATTTTCAAATCTAGTGTCATAACAGGTCGGAATTTTTAAATCCAGTTTCTATAACTGGTCGGGATTTTCAAATCCAGTTTTATAACTGGTCAGGATTTTCAAATCCAGTTTCTATAACTGGTCGGGATTTTCAAATCCAGTTTCTAAAACTGGTCAGAATTTTGAAATCCAGTTTCTATAACTGGTTGGGATTTTCAAATACAGTTTCTATAACTGGTCGAGATTTTCAAATCCAGTTTCTATAACTGGTCGGGATTTTCAACTCCAGTTTTTATAACTGGTTGGGATTTTCAAATCCAGTTTCTATAACTGGTCGGGATTTTGAAATCTAGTGTCATAACTGGTCGGGATTTTTAAATCCAGTTTCTATAACTGGTCGGGATTTTCAAATCCAGTTTTATAACTGGTCGGGATTTTCAAATCTAGTTTCTATAACTGGTCGGGATTTTCAAATCCAGTTTTATAACTGGTCAGGATTTTCAAATCCAGTTTCTATAACTGGTCGGGATTTTCAAATCCAGTTTCTAAAACTGGTCAGAATTTTGAAATCCAGTTTCTATAACTGGTTGGGATTTTCAAATTCAGTTTCTATAACTGGTCGAGATTTTCAAATCCAGTTTCTATAACTGGTCGGGATTTTCAACTCCAGTTTTTATAACTGGTTGGGATTTTCAAATCCAGTTTCTATAACTGGTCGGGATTTTAAAATCTAGTGTCATAACTGATCGGGATTTTTAAATCCAGTTTCTATAACTGGTCGGGATTTTCAAATCCAGTTTTATAACTCGTCCGGATTTTCAAATCCAGTTTCTATAATTGATCGGGATTTTTAAATCCAGTTTTGTAACTGGTTGGGATTTTCAAATCCAGTTTTATAACTAGTCGGGATTTTCAAATCCAGTTTCTATAACTGGTCGGGATTTTCAAATCCAGTTTTATAATTGGTCGGAATTTTCAAATCTAGTGTTATAACTGATCAGGATTTTCAAATCCAGTTTCTATAACTGGTGTGGATTTTCAAATCCAGTTTTATAACTAGTCGGGATTTTCAAATCCAGTTTTTATAACTGGTCGTGATTTTCAAAACTCAGTTTTTACAACTGGTCGGGATTTTCAAATCCAGTTTCTATAACTGGTCGACATTTTCAAATCTAGTTTTTATAACTGGTCGGGATTTTCAAATCCAGTTTTTACAACTGGTCGGGATTTTCAAATCCAGTTTCTATAACTGGTCGGGATTTTCAAATCCAGTTTTATAACTGTTCAGGATTTTTAAATCCAGTTTCTATAACTAGTCGGGATTTTCAAATCTAGTTTCTATAACTGGTCGGGATTTTCAAATCCAGTTTCTATAACAGGTCCGGATTTTCAAATCTAGTTTTATAATTGGTCGGGATTTTCAAATCCAGTGTTATAACTGATCAGAATTTTCAAATCCAGTTTCTATAACTCGTCGGGATTTTCAAATCCAGTTTTATAACTGGTCGGGATTTTCAAATCCAGTTTTTATAACTGGTCGGGATTTTCAAATCCAGTTTCTATAACTGGTCAGGATTTTCAAATCATGTTTCTATAACTGGTCGGGATTTTCAAATCCAATTTTTATAACCGATCGGGATTTTCAAATTCAGTGTTATAACTGGTCGGGATTTTCAAATCCAGTTTCTATAACTGGTCGGGATTTTGAAATCCAGTTTCTATAACTGGTCGGGATTTTCAATTCCAGATTTTATAACTGGTCGGGATTTTCAAATCCAGTTTCTATAACTGGTCGGGATTTCCAAATCCAGTTTCTATAAATGGTCAGGATTTTCAAACACAGTTTCTATAATTGGTCGGGATTTTAAAATGAAATTTCTATAACTGGTCAGGATTTTCAAATCCAGTTTCTATAACTGGTCGGAATTTTCAAATCTAGTTTTTATAACTGGTCAGGATTTTCAAATCCAGTTTCTATAACTGGTCGGGATTTTCAAATCTAGTGTCATAACTGGTTGGGATTTTCAAATCCAGTTTTATAACTGGTCGGGATTTTCAAATCCATTTGCTATAACTGGTCGGGATTTTCAAATCTCGTTTTATAATTGGTCGGGATTTTCAAATCCAGTGTTATAACTGATCAGGATTTTCAAATTTAGTTTCTATAACTCGTCGGGATTTTCAAATCCAGTTTTATAACTGGTCGGGATTTTCAAATCCAGTTTTCATAACTGGTCAGGATTTTCAAATTCAGTTTCTATAACTGGTCAGGATTTTCAAATCTAGTTTCTATAACTGGTCGGGATTTTCAAATAAAGTTTTTATAACTGGTCGGGATTTTCAAATTCAGTGTTATAACTGGTCGGGATTTTCAAATCCAGTTTCTATAACTGGTCGGGATTTTCAAATCCAGTTTCTATAACTGGTCGGTATTTTGAAATCCAGTTTTTATAACTGGTCGGGATTTTCAAATCCAGTTTTTATAACTGGTCGGGATTTTCAAATCCAGTTTCTATAACTGGTCGAGATTTTCAAATCCAGTTTTATAACTGGTCGGGATTTTCAAATCTAGTTTCTATAACTGGTCGGGATTTTCAAATCCAGTTTCTATAACTGGTCGGGATTATCAAATCCAGTTTCTATAACTGGTCGGGATTTTCAAATCTAGTTTTTATAACTGGTCGGGATTTTCAAATCCAGTTTTTGTAACTGGTCGGGATTTTCAAAATTCAGTTTTTACAACTGGTCGGGATTTTCAAATCCAGTTTTTATAACTGGTCGGGATTTTCAAATCCAGTTTCTATAACAGGTCGGGATTTTCAAATCCAGTTTCTATAACTGGTCGTGATTTTCAAATCTAGTGTCATAACTGGTCGGGATTTTCAAATCCAATTTCTATAACTGGTCGGGATTTTCAAATCCAGTTTTATAACTGGTCAGGATTTTCAAATGCAGTTTCTATAACTGGTCGGGATTTTTAAATCTAGTTTTATAACTGGTTGGGATTTTCAAATCCAGATTTATAACTGGTCGGGATTTTCAAATCCAGTTTCTATAACAGGTCCGGATTTTCAAATCTAGTTTTATAATTGGTCGGGATTTTCAAATCCAGTGTTATAACTGATCAGAATTTTCAAATCCAGTTTCTATAACTCGTCGGGATTTTCAAATCCAGTTTTATAACTGGTCGGGATTTTCAAATCCAGTTTTTATAACTGGTCGGGATTTTCAAATCCAGTTTCTATAACTGGTCAGGATTTTCAAATCAAGTTTCTATAACTGGTCGGGATTTTCAAATCCAATTTTTATAACCGATCGGGATTTTCAAATTCAGTGTTATAACTGGTCGGGATTTTCAAATGCAATTTCTATAACTGGTCGGGATTTTGAAATCCAGTTTCTATAACTGGTCGGGATTTTCAATTCCAGATTTTATAACTGGTCGGGATTTTCAAATCCAGTTTCTATAACTGGTCGGGATTTTCAAATCCAGTTTCTATAACTGGTCGAGATTTTCAAATCCAGTTTCTATAACTGGTCGGAATTTTCAAATCCAGTTTCTATAACTGGTCAGGATTTTCAACTCCAGTTTTTATAACTGGTTGGGATTTTCAAATCAAGTATCTATAACAGGTCAGGATTTTCAAATCTAGTGTCATAACTGGTCAGGATTTTTAAATCCAGTTTCTATAACTGGTCGGGATTTTCAAATCCAGTTTTATAACTGGTCAGGATTTTAAAATTCAGTTTCTATAACTGGTCGGGATTTTCAAATCCAGTTTCTATAACTGGTCGGGATTTTTAAATCCAGTTTTATAACTGGTCGGGATTTTCAAATCCAGTTTTATAACTGGTCGGGATTTTCAAATCCATTTTCTATAACTGGTCGGGATTTTCAAATCTAGTTTTATAATTGGTCGGGATTTTCAAATCCAGTGTTATAGCTGATCAGGTTTTCAAATTGAGTTTCTATAACTCGTCGGGATTTTCAAATCCAGTTTTATAACTGGTCGGGATTTTCAAATCCAGATTTTATAACTGGTCGGGATTTTCAAATTCAGTTTCTATAACTGGTCAGGATTTTCAAATCCAGTTTCTAAAACTGGTCGGGATTTTCAAATCCAGTTTTTATAACTGGTCGGGATTTTCAAATTCAGTGTTATAACTGGTCGGGATTTTCAACTCCAGTTTCTATAACTGGTCGGGATTTTCAAATTCAGTGTTATAACTGGTCGGGATTTTCAAATCCAGTTTCTATAACTGGTCGGGATTTTGAAATCTAGTTTCTATAACTGGTCGGGATTTTCAATTCCAGATTTTATAACTGGTCGGAATTTTCAAATCCAGTTTCTATAACTGGTCGGGATTTTCAAATCCAGTTTCTATAACTGGTCGGGATTTTGAAATCCAGTTTCTATAACTGGTCGGGATTTTCAAATACAGTTTCTATAACTGGTCGAGATTTTCAAATCCAGTTTCTATAACTCGTCGGCATTTTCAACACCAGTTGTTATAACTGGTCGGGATTTTCAAATCCAGTATCTATAACTGGTCGGAATTTTCAAATCTAGTGTCATAACAGGTCGGAATTTTTAAATCCAGTTTCTATAACTGGTCGGGATTTTCAAATCCAGTTTTATAACTGGTCAGGATTTTCAAATCCAGTTTCTATAACTGGTCGGGATTTTCAAATCCAGTTTCTAAAACTGGTCAGAATTTTGAAATCCAGTTTCTATAACTGGTTGGGATTTTCAAATATAGTTTCTATAACTGGTCGAGATTTTCAAATCCAGTTTCTATAACTGGTCGGGATTTTCAACTCCAGTTTTTATAACTGGTTGGGATTTTCAAATCCAGTTTCTATAACTGGTCGGGATTTTGAAATCTACTGTCATAACTGGTCGGGATTTTTAAATCCAGTTTCTATAACTGGTCGGGATTTTCAAATCCAGTTTTATAACTCGTCCGGATTTTCAAATCCAGTTTCTATAACTGATGGGGATTTTTAAATCCAGTTTTATAACTGGTTGGGATTTTCAAATCCAGTTTTATAACTAGTCGGGATTTTCAAATCCAGTTTCTATAACTGGTCGGGATTTTCAAATCCAGTTTTATAATTGGTCGGAATTTTCAAATCTAGTGTTATAACTGATCAGGATTTTCAAATCCAGTTTCTAAACCTGGTGTGGATTTTCAAATCCAGTTTTATAACTAGTCAGGATTTTTAAATCCAGTTTTTATAACTGGTCGTGATTTTCAAAATTCAGTTTTTACAACTGGTCGGAATTTTCAAATCCAGTTTCTAAAACTGGTCGAGATTTTCAAATCTAGTTTTTATAACTGGTCGGGATTTTCAAATCCAGTTTTTACAACTGGTCAGGATTTTCAAATCCAGTTTCTATAACTGGTCGGGATTTTCAAATCCAGTTTTATAACTGGTCGGGATTTTCAAATCCAGTTTTATAACTGATCGGGATTTTCAAATCCATTTTCTATAACTAGTCGGGATTTTCAAATCTAGTTTTTATAACTGGTCAGGATTTTTAAATCCAGTTTCTATAACTGGTCGGGATTTTCAAATCTAGTTTCTATAACTGGTCAGGATTTTCAAATCCAGTTTCTAAAACTGGTCGGGATTTTCAAATCCAGTTTTTATAACTGGTCGGGATTTTCAAAATTCAGTTTTTACAACTGGTCGGGATTTTCAAATCCAGTTTCTATAACTGGTCGGGATTTTCAAATCCAGTTTCTATAACTGGTCGGGATTTTCAAATCCAGTTTCTATAACTGGTCGTGATTTTCAAATCTAGTGTCATAACTGGTCGGGATTTTCAAATCCAATTTCTATAACAGGTCGGGATTTTCAAATCCAGTTTTATAACTGGTCAGAATTTTCAAATGCAGTTTCTATAACTGGTCGGGATTTTTAAATCTAGTTTTGTAACTGGTTGGGATTTTCAAATCCAGATTTATAACTGGTCGGGATTTTCAAATCCAGTTTCTATAACAGGTCCGGATTTTCAAATCTAGTTTTATAATTGGTCGGGATTTTCAAATCCAGTGTTATAACTGATCAGAATTTTCAAATCCAGTTTCTATAACTCGTCGGGATTTTCAAATCCAGTTTTATAACTGGTCGGGATTTTCAAATCCAGTTTTTATAACTGGTCGGGATTTTCAAATGCAGTTTCTATAACTGGTCAGGATTTTCAAATCAAGTTTCTATAACTGGTCGGGATTTTCAAATCCAATTTTTATAACCGATCGGGATTTTCAAATTCAGTGTTATAACTGGTCGGGATTTTCAAATCCAGTTTCTATAACTGGTCGGGATTTTGAAATCCAGTTTCTATAACTGGTAGGGATTTTCAATTCCAGATTTTATAACTGGTCGGGATTTTCAAATCCAGTTTCTATAACTGGTCGGGATTTCCAAATCCAGTTTCTATAACTGGTCAGGATTTTCAAATCCAGTTTCTATAATTGGTCGGGATTTTAAAATCAAATTTCTATAACTGGTCAGGATTTTCAAATCCAGTTTCTATAACTGGTCGGAATTTTCAAATCTAGTTTTTATAACTGGTCGGGATTTTCAAATCCAGTTTCTATAACTGGTTGGGATTTTCAAATCTAGTGTCATAACTGGTCGGGATTTTCAAATCCAGTTTTTTAACTGGTCGGCATTTTCAAATCCATTTGCTATAACTGGTCGGGATTTTCAAATCTAGTTTTATAATTGGTCGGGATTTTCAAATCCAGTGTTATAACTGATCAGGATTTTCAAATTTAGTTTCTATAACTCGTCGGGATTTTCAAATCCAGTTTTATAACTGGTCGGGATTTTCAAATCCAGTTTTCATAACTGGTCAGGATTTTCAAATTCAGTTTCTATAACTGGTCAGGATTTTCAAATCCAGTTTCTATAACTGGTCGGGATTTTCAAATCCAGTTTTTATAACTGGTCGGGATTTTCAAATTCAGTGTTATAACTGGTCGGGATTTTCAAATCCAGTTTCTATAACTGGTCGGGATTTTCAAATCCAGTTTCTATAACTGGTCGGTATTTTGAAATCCAGTTTTTATAACTGGTCGGTATTTTCAAATCCAGTTTTTATAACTGGTCGGGATTTTCAAATCCAGTTTCTATAACTGGTCGGGATTTTCAAATTCAGTTTTATAACTGGTCGGGATTTTCAAATCTAGTTTCTATAACTGGTCGGGATTTTCAAATCCAGTTTCTATAACTGGTCGGGATTATCAAATCCAGTTTCTATAACTGGTCGGGATTTTCAAATCTAGTTTTTATAACTGGTCGGGATTTTCAAATCCAGTTTTTGTAACTGGTCGGGATTTTCAAAATTCAGTTTTTACAACTGGTCGGTATTTTCAAATCCAGTTTCTATAACTGGTCGGGATTTTCAAATCCAGTTTCTATAACAGGTCGGGATTTTCAAATCCAGTTTCTATAACTGGTCGTGATTTTCAAATCTAGTGTCATAACTGGTCGGGATTTTCAAATCCAATTTCTATAACTGGTCGGGATTTTCAAATCTAGTGTTATAACTGGTCAGGATTTTCAAATGCAGTTTCTATAACTGGTCGGGATTTTTAAATCTAGTTTTATAACTGGTTGGGATTTTCAAAAACAGATTTATAACTTATCGGGATTTTCAAATCCAGTTTCTATAACAGGTCCGGATTTTCAAATCTAGTTTTATAATTGGTCGGGATTTTCAAATCCAGTGTTATAACTGATCAGAATTTTCAAATCCATTTTCTATAACTCGTCGGGATTTTCAAATCCAGTTTTATAACTGGTCGGGATTTTCAAATCTAGTTTTTATAACTAGTCGGGATTTTCAAATCCAGTTTCTATAACTGGTCAGGATTTTCAAATCAAGTTTCTATAACTGGTCGGGATTTTCAAATCCAATTTTTATAACCGATCGGGATTTTCAAATTCAGTGTTATAACTGGTCGGGATTTTCAAATGCAGTTTCTATAACTGGTCGGGATTTTGAAATCCAGTTTCTATAACTGGTCGGGATTTTCAATTCCAGATTTTATAACTGGTCGGGATTTTCAAATCCAGTTTTTATAACTGGTCGGGATTTTCAAATCCAGTTTCTATAACTGGTCGAGATTTTCAAATCCAGTTTCTATAACTGGTCGGAATTTTCAAATCCAGTTTCTATAACTGGTCGGGATTTTCAACTCCAGTTTTTATAACTGGTCGGGATTTTCAAATCAAGTATCTATAACAGGTCAGGATTTTCAAATCTAGTGTCATAACTGGTCGGGATTTTTAAATCCAGTTTCTATAACTGGTCGGGATTTTCAAATCCAGTTTTATAACTGGTCAGGATTTTAAAATTCAGTTTCTATAACTGGTCGGGATTTTCAAATCCAGTTTCTATAACTGGTCGGGATTTTTAAATCCAGTTTTATAACTGCTCGGGATTTTCAAATCCAGTTTTATAACTGGTCGGGATTTTCAAATCCATTTTCTATAACTGGTCGGGATTTTCAAATCTAGTTTTATAATTGGTCGGGATTTTCAAATCCAGTGTTATAGCTGATCAGGTTTTCAAATTCAGTTTCTATAACTCGTCGGGATTTCAAATCCAGTTTTATAACTGGTCGGGATTTTCAAATCCAGATTTTATAACTGGTCGGGATTTTCAAATTCAGTTTCTATAACTGGTCAGGATTGTCAAATCCAGTTTCTAAAACTGGTCGGGATTTTCAAATCCAGTTTTTATAACTGGTCGGGATTTTCAAATTCAGTGTTATAACTGGTCGGGATTTTCAACTCCAGTTTCTATAACTGGTCGGGATTTTCAAATTCAGTGTTATAACTGGTCGGGATTTTCAAATCCAGTTTCTATAACTGGTCGGGATTTTGAAATCTAGTTTCTATAACTGGTCGGGATTTTCAATTCCAGATTTTATAACTGGTCGGAATTTTCAAATCCAGTTTCTATAACTGGTCAGGATTTTCAAATCCAGTTTCTATAACTGGTCGGGATTTTGAAATCCAGTTTCTATAACTGGTCGGGATTTTCAAATACAGTTTCTATAACTGGTCGAGATTTTCAAATCCAGTTTCTATAACTCGTCGGCATTTTCAACACCAGTTGTTATAACTGGTCGGGATTTTCAAATCCAGTATCTATAACTGGTCGGAATTTTCAAATCTAGTGTCATAACAGGTCGGAATTTTTAAATCCAGTTTCTATAACTGGTCGGGATTTTCAAATCCAGTTTTATAACTGGTCAGGATTTTCAAATCCAGTTTCTATAACTGGACGGGATTTTCAAATCCAGTTTCTAAAACTGGTCAGAATTTTGAAATCCAGTTTCTATAACTGGTTGGGATTTTCAAATACAGTTTCTATAACTGGTCGAGATTTTCAAATCCAGTTTCTATAACTGGTCGGGATTTTCAACTCCAGTTTTTATAACTGGTTGGGATTTTTAAATCCAGTTTCTATAACTGGTCGGGATTTTGAAATCTACTGTCATAACTGGTCGGGATTTTTAAATCCAGTTTCTATAACTGGTCGGGATTTTCAAATCCAGTTTTATAACTCGTCCGGATTTTCAAATCCAGTTTCTATAACTGATCGGGATTTTTAAATCCAGTTTTATAACTGGTTGGGATTTTCAAATCCAGTTTTATAACTAGTCGGGATTTTCAAATCCAGTTTCTATAACTGGTCGGGATTTTCAAATCCAGTTTTATAATTGGTCGGAATTTTCAAATCTAGTGTTATAACTGATCAGGATTTTCAAATCCAGTTTCTAAACCTGGTGTGGATTTTCAAATCCAGTTTTATAACTAGTCAGGATTTTTAAATCCAGTTTTTATAACTGGTCGTGATTTTCAAAATTCAGTTTTTACAACTGGTCGGAATTTTCAAATCCAGTTTCTAAAACTGGTCGAGATTTTCAAATCGAGTTTTTATAACTGGTCGGGATTTTCAAATCCAGTTTTTACAACTGGTCGGGATTTTCAAATCCAGTTTCTATAACTGGTCGGGATTTTCAAATCCAGTTTTATAACTGGTCGGGATTTTCAAATCCAGTTTTATAACTGATCGGGATTTTCAAATCCATTTTCTATAACTAGTCGGGATTTTCAAATCTAGTTTTTATAACTGGTCAGGATTTTTAAATCCAGTTTCTATAACTGGTCGGGATTTTCAAATCTAGTTTCTATAACTGGTCAGGATTTTCAAATCCAGTTTCTAAAACTGGTCGGGATTTTCAAATCCAGTTTTTATAACTGGTCGGGATTTTCAAAATTCAGTTTTTACAACTGGTCGGGATTTTCAAATCCAGTTTCTATAACTGGTCGGGATTTTCAAATCCAGTTTCTATAACTGGTCGGGATTTTCAAATCCAGTTTCTATAACTGGTCGTGATTTTCAAATCTAGTGTCATAACTGGTCGGGATTTTCAAATCCAATTTCTATAACTGGTCGGGATTTTCAAATCCAGTTTTATAACTGGTCAGAATTTTCAAATGCAGTTTCTATAACTGGTCGGGATTTTTAAATCTAGTTTTGTAACTGGTTGGGATTTTCAAATCCAGATTTATAACTGGTCGGGATTTTCAAATCCAGTTTCTATAACAGGTCCGGATTTTCAAATCTAGTTTTATAATTGGTCGGGATTTTCAAATCCAGTGTTATAACTGATCAGAATTTTCAAATCCAGTTTCTATAACTCGTCGGGATTTTCAAATCCAGTTTTATAACTGGTCGGGATTTTCAAATCCAGTTTTTATAACTGGTCGGGATTTTCAAATGCAGTTTCTATAACTGGTCAGGATTTTCAAATCAAGTTTCTATAACTGGTCGGGATTTTCAAATCCAATTTTTATAACTCGTCCGGATTTTCAAATCCAGTTTCTATAACTGATCGGGATTTTTAAATCCAGTTTTATAACTGGTTGGGATTTTCAAATCCAGTTTTATAACTAGTCGGGATTTTCAAATTCAGTTTCTATAACTGGTCGGGATTTTCAAATCCAGTTTTATAATTGGTCGGAATTTTCAAATCTAGTGTTATAACTGATCAGGATTTTCAAATCCAGTTTCTAAACCTGGTGTGGATTTTCAAATCCAGTTTTATAACTAGTCGGGATTTTCAAATCCAGTTTTTGTAACTGGTCGTGATTTTCAAAATTCAGTTTTTACAACTGGTCGGGATTTTTAAATCCAGTTTCTATAACTGGTCGGGATTTGCAAATCCAGTTTCTATAACTGGTCGGGATTTTCAAATCCAGTTTCTATAACTGGTCGGGATTTTCAAATCCAGTTTCTATAACTGGTCGACATTTTCAAATCTAGTTTTTATAACTGGTCGGGATTTTCAAATCCAGTTTTTACAACTGGTCGGGATTTTCAAATCCAGTTTCTATAACTGGTCGGGATTTTCAAATCCAGTTTTATAACTGGTCGGGATTTTCAAATCCAGTTTTATAACTGATCGGGATTTTCAAATCCATTTTCTATAACTGGTCGGGATTTTCAAATCTAGTTTTATAATTGGTCGGGATTTTCAAATCCAGTGTTATAACTGATCAGGATTTTCAAATTCAGTTTCTATAACTGGTCGAGATTTTCAAATCCAGTTTTATAACTGGTCGAATTTTCAAATCTAGTTTTTATAACTGGTCGGGATTTTTAAATTCAGTTTCTATAACTGGTCAGGATTTTCAAATCCAGTTTCTATAACTGGTCGGGATTTTCAAATCCAGTTTTTGTAACTGGTCGTGATTTTCAAATTCAGTGTTATAACTGGTCGGGATTTTCAAATCCAGTTTCTATAACTGGTCGGGATTTTGAAATCCAGTTTCTATAACTGGTCGGGATTTTCAAATCCAGTTTTTATAACTGGTCGGGATTTTCAAATCCAGTTTCTATAACTGGTCGAGATTTTCAAATCTAGTTTTTATAACTGGTCGAGATTTTCAAATCCAGTTTTGAATACTGGTCAGGATTTTCAAATCCAGTTTCTATAACTAGTCGGGATTTTCAAATCCAGTTTTATAACTGGTCGGGATTTTCAAATCTAGTTTTTATAACTGGTCGGGATTTTTAAATCCAGTTTCTATAACTGGTCGGGATTTTCAAATCCAGTTTCTATAACTGGTCGGGATTTTCAAATCCAGTTTTATAACTGGTCGGGATTTTCAAATCCAGTTTTTATAACTGGTCGGGATTTTAAAATCCAGTTTCTATAACTGGTCAGGATTTTCAAATCAAGTTTCTATAACTGGTCGGGATTTTCTAATCCAGTTTTTATAACCGGTCGGGATTTTCAAATTCAGTGTTATAACTGGTCGGGATTTTCAAATCCAGTTTCTATAACTGGTCGAGATTTTGAAATCTAGTTTCTATAACTGGTCGGGATTTTGAAATCTAGTTTCTATAACTGGTCGGGATTTTCAATTCCAGATTTTATAACTGGTCGGAATTTTCAAATCCAGTTTCTATAACTGGTCGGGATTTTCAAATCCAGTTTCTATAACTGGTCGGGATTTTGAAATCCAGTTTCTATAACTGGTCGGGATTTTCAAATACAGTTTCTATAATTGGTCGAGATTCTCAAATCCAGTTTCTATAACTGGTCGGGATTTTGAAATCTAGTGTCATAACTGGTCGGGATTTTAATATCCAGTTTCTATAACTGATCGGGATTTTTAAATCCAGTTTTATAACTGGTTGGGATTTTCAAATCCAGTTTTATAACTAGTCGGGATTTTCAAATCCAATTTTATATAACTGGTCGGGATTTTCAAATCCAGTTTTATAATTGGTCGGAATTTTCAAATCTAGTTTTATAACTGATCAGGATTTTCAAATCCAGTTTCTATAACTGGTGTGGATTTTCAAATCCAGTTTTATAACTAGTCGGGATTTTCAAATCCAGTTTTTGTAACTGGTCGTGATTTTCAAAATTCAGTTTTTACAACTGGTCGGGATTTTCAAATCCAGTTTCTATAACTGGTCGGGATTTTCAAATCCAGTTTCTATAACTGGTCGGGATTTTCAAATCCAGTTTTTATAACTGGTCGAGATTTTCAAATCTAGTTTTTATAACTGGTCGGGATTTTCATATCCAGTTTTGACAACTGGTCGGGATTTTCACATCCAGTTTCTATAACTGGTCGGGATTTTCAAATCCAGTTTTATAACTGGTCGGGATTTTCAAATCTAGTTTTTATAATTGGTCGGGATTTTTAAATCTAGTTTTTATAACTGGTCGGGATTTTTAAATCCAGTATCTATAACTGGTCGGAATTTTCAAATCTAGTTTCATAACAGGTCAGAATTTTTAAATCCAGTTTCTATAACTGGTCGGGATTTTCAAATCCAGTTTTATAACTGGTCAGGATTTTCAAATCCTTCAAATCCAGTTTCTAAAACTGGTCAGAATTTTGAAATCCAGTTTCTATAACTGGTTGGGATTTTCAAATACAGTTTCTATAACTGGTCGAGATTTTCAAATCCAGTTTCTATAGCTGGTCGAGATTTTCAACTCCAGTTTTTATAACTGGTTGGGATTTTCAAATCCAGTTTCTATAACTGGTCGGGATTTTGAAATCTAGTGTCATAACTGGTCGGGGTTTTTAAATCCAGTTTCTATAACTGGTCGGGATTTTCAAATCCAGTTTTATAACTCGTTCGGATTTTCAAATCCAGTTTCTATAACTGATCGGGATTTTTAAATCCAGTTTTATAACTGGTTGGGATTTTCAAATCCAGTTTTATAACTAGTCGGGATTTTCAAATCCAGTTTCTATAACTGATCGGGATTTTTAAATCCAGTTTTATAACTGGTTGGGATTTTCAAATCCAGTTTTATAACTAGTCGGGATTTTCAAATCCAGTTTCTATAACAGGTCAGGATTTTCAAATCCAGTTTTATAATTGGTCAGAATTTTCAAATCCAGTGTTATAACTGTTCAGGATTTTCAAATCCAGTATCTATAACTGGTCGGAATTTTCAAATCTAGTGTCATAACAGGTCAGAATTTTTAAATCCAGTTTCTATAACTGGTCGGGATTTTCAAATCCAGTTTTATAACTGGGGAGGATTTTCAAATCCTTCAAATCCAGTTTCTAAAACTGGTCAGAATTTTGAAATCCAGTTTCTATAACTGGTTGGGATTTTCAAATACAGTTTCTATAACTGGTCGAGATTTTCAAATCCAGTTTCTATAACTGGTCGAGATTTTCAACTCCAGTTTTTATAACTGGTTGGGATTTTCAAATCCAGTTTCTATAACTGGTCGGGATTTTGAAATCTAGTGTCATAACTGGTCGGGGTTTTTAAATCCAGTTTCTATAACTGGTCGGGATTTTCAAATCCAGTTTTATAACTCGTCCGGATTTTCAAATCCAGTTTCTATAACTGATCGGGATTTTTAAATCCAGTTTTATAACTGGTTGGGATTTTCAAATCCAGTTTTATAACTAGTCGGGATTTTCAAATCCAGTTTCTATAACTGATCGGGATTTTTAAATCCAGTTTTATAACTGGTTGGGATTTTCAAATCCAGTTTTATAACTAGTCGGGATTTTCAAATCCAGTTTCTATAACAGGTCAGGATTTTCAAATCCAGTTTTATAATTGGTCAGAATTTTCAAATCCAGTGTTATAACTGTTCAGGATTTTCAAATCCAGTTTCTATAACTGGTGTGGATTTTCAAATCCAGTTTTATAACTAGTCGGGATTTTCAAATCCAGTTTTTATAACTGGTCGTGATTTTCAAAATTCAGTTTTTACAACTGGTCGGGATTTTCAAATCCAGTTTCTATAACTGGTCGGGATTTTCAAATCCAGTTTCTATAACTGGTCGGGATTTTCAAATCCAGTTTCTATAACTGGTCGGGATTTTCAAATCCAGTTTCTATAACTGGTCGGGATTTTCAAATCCAGTTTTTACAACTGGTCGGGATTTTCAAATCCAGTTTTTACAACTGGTCGGGATTTTCAAATCCAGTTTCTATAACTGGTCGGGATTTTCAAATCCAGTTTTATAACTGGTCGGGATTTTCAAATCCAGTTTTATAACTGATCGGGATTTTCAAATCCATTTTCTATAACTGGTCGGGATTTTCAAATCTAGTTTTATAATTGGTCGGGATTTTCAAATCCAGTGTTATAACTGATCAGGATTTTCAAATTCAGTTTCTATAACTGGTCGGTATTTTCAAATCCAGTTTTATAACTGGTCGAATTTTCAAATCTAGTTTTTATAACTGGTCGGGATTTTTAAATTCAGTTTCTATAACTGGTCAGGATTTTCAAATCCAGTTTCTATAACTGGTCGGGATTTTCAAATCCAGTTTTTATAACTGGTCGGGATTTTCAAATTCAGTATTATAACTGTTCGGGATTTTGAAATCCAGTTTCTATAACTGGTCGAGATTTTGAAATCCAGTTTCTATAACTGGTCGGGATTTTCAAATCCAGTTTTTATAACTGGTCGGGATTTTCAAATCCAGTTTCTATAACTGGTCGGGATTTTCAAATCCAGTTTTATAACTGGTCGGGATTTTCAAATCTAGTTTCTATAACTGGTCGGGATTTTCAAATCCAGTTTCTATAACTGGTCGGGATTTTCAAATCCAGTTTCTATAACTGGTCGGGATTTTCAAATCCAGTTTCTATAACTGGTCGGGATTTTCAAATCTAGTTTTTATAACTGGTCGGGATTTTTAAATCCAGTTTCTATAACTGGTCGGGATTTTCAAATCTAGTTTCTATAACTGGTCGGGATTTTTAAATCTAGTTTTTATAACTGGTCGGGATTTTTAAATCCAGTTTCTATAACTGGTCGGGATTTTCAAATCCAGTTTTATAACTGGTCGGGATTTTCAAATCCAGTTTTTATAACTGGTCGGGATTTTAAAATCCAGTTTCTATAACTGGTCAGGATTTTCAAATCAAGTTTCTATGACTGGTCGGGATTTTCAAATCCAGTTTTTATAACCGGTCGGGATTTTCAAATTCAGTTTCTATAACTGGTCGGGATTTTCAAATCCAGTTTTTATAACTGGTAGGTATTTTCAAATCCAGTTTCTATAACTGGTCGGGATTTTCAAATCCAGTTTTTATAACTGGTCGGGATTTTGAAATCCAGTTTCTATAACTGGTCGGGATTTTCAAATACAGTTTCTATAACTGGTCGAGATTTTCAAATCCAGTTTCTATAACTCGTCGGCATTTTCAACACCAGTTGTTATAACTGGTCGGGATTTTCAAATCCAGTATCTATAACTGGTCAGAATTTTCAAATCTAGTGTCATAACAGGTCAGAATTTTTAAATCCAGTTTCTATAACTGGTCGGGATTTTCAAATCCAGCTTTATAACTGGTCAGGATTTTCAAATCCAGTTTCTATAACTGGTCCGGATTTTCAAATCCAGTTTCTATAACTGGTCGGGATTTTGAAATCTAGTGTCATAACTGGTCGGGATTTTCAACTCCAGTTTTTATAACTGGTTGGGATTTTCAAATCCAGTATCTATAACTGGTCGGAATTTTCAAATCTAGTGTCATAACTAGTCAGAATTTTTAAATGAAGTTTCTATAACTGGTCGGGATTTTAAAATCCAGTTTCTATAACTGGTCGGGATTTTCAAATCCAGTTTTTATAACTGGTCGGGATTTTCAAATCCAGTTTCTATAACTGGTCGGGATTTTGAAATCTTGTGTCATAACTGGTCGGGATTTTTAAATCCAGTTTCTATAACTGGTCGGGATTTTCAAATCCAGTTTTATAACTTGTCAGGATTTTCAAATACAGTTTCTATAACTGATCGGGATTTTTAAATCCAGTTTTATAACTGGTTGGGATTTTCAAATCCAGTTTTATAACTAGTCGGGATTTTCAAATCCAGTTTCTATAACTGGTCGGGATTTTCAAATCCAGTTTTATAATTGGTCGGAATTTTCAAATCTAGTGTTATAACTGATCAGGATTTTCAAATCCAGTTTCTATAACTGGTGTGGATTTTCAAATCCAGTTTTTTAACTAGTCGGGATTTTCAAATCCAGTTTTTGTAACTGGTCGTGATTTTCAAAATTCAGTTTTTACAACTGGTCGGGATTTTTAAATCCAGTTTCTATAACTGGTCGGGATTTGCAAATCCAGTTTCTATAACTGGTCGGGATTTTCAAATCCAGTTTCTATAACTGGTCGGGATTTTCAAATCCAGTTTCTATAACTGGTCGAGATTTTCAAATCTAGTTTTTATAACTGGTCGGGATTTTCAAATCCAGTTTTTACAACTGGTCGGGATTTTCAAATCCAGTTTCTATAACTGGTCGGGATTTTCAAATCCAGTTTTATAACTGGTCGGGATTTTCAAATCCAGTTTTATAACTGATCGGGATTTTCAAATCCATTTTCTATAACTGGTCGGGATTTTCAAATCTAGTTTTATAATTGGTCGGGATTTTCAAATCCAGTGTTATAACTGATCAGGATTTTCAAATTCAGTTTCTATAACTGGTCGAGATTTTCAAATCCAGTTTTATAACTGGTCGAATTTTCAAATCTAGTTTTTATAACTGGTCGGGATTTTTAAATTCAGTTTCTATAACTGGTCAGGATTTTCAAATCCAGTTTCTATAACTGGTCGGGATTTTCAAATCCAGTTTTTGTAACTGGTCGTGATTTTCAAATTCAGTGTTATAACTGGTCGGGATTTTCAAATCCAGTTTCTATAACTGGTCGGGATTTTGAAATCCAGTTTCTATAACTGGTCGGGATTTTCAAATCCAGTTTTTATAACTGGTCGGGATTTTCAAATCCAGTTTCTATAACTGGTCGAGATTTTCAAATCTAGTTTTTATAACTGGTCGAGATTTTCAAATCCAGTTTTGAATACTGGTCAGGATTTTCAAATCCAGTTTCTATAACTGGTCGGGATTTTCAAATCCAGTTTTATAACTGGTCGGGATTTTCAAATCTAGTTTTTATAACTGGTCGGGATTTTTAAATCCAGTTTCTATAACTGGTCGGGATTTTCAAATCGAGTTTCTATAACTGGTCGGGATTTTCAAATCCAGTTTTATAACTGGTCGGGATTTTCAAATCCAGTTTTTATAACTGGTCGGGATTTTAAAATCCAGTTTCTATAACTGGTCAGGATTTTCAAATCAAGTTTCTATAACTGGTCGGGATTTTCAAATCCAGTTTTTATAACCGGTCGGGATTTTCAAATTCAGTGTTATAACTGGTCGGGATTTTCAAATCCAGTTTCTATAACTGGTCGAGATTTTGAAATCTAGTTTCTATAACTGGTCGGGATTTTGAAATCTAGTTTCTATAACTGGTCGGGATTTTCAATTCCAGATTTTATAACTGGTCGGAATTTTCAAATCCAGTTTCTATAACTGGTCGGGATTTTCAAATCCAGTTTCTATAACTGGTCCGGATTTTGAAATCCAGTTTCTATAACTGGTCGGGATTTTCAAATACAGTTTCTATAATTGGTCGAGATTCTCAAATCCAGTTTCTATAACTGGTCGGGATTTTGAAATCTAGTGTCATAACTGGTCGGGATTTTAATATCCAGTTTCTATAACTGATCGGGATTTTTAAATCCAGTTTTATAACTGGTTGGGATTTTCAAATCCAGTTTTATAACTAGTCGGGATTTTCAAATCCAATTTTATATAACTGGTCGGGATTTTCAAATCCAGTTTTATAATTGTTCGGAATTTTCAAATCTAGTTTTATAACTGATCAGGATTTTCAAATCCAGTTTCTATAACTGGTGTGGATTTTCAAATCCAGTTTTATAACTAGTCGGGATTTTCAAATCCAGTTTTTGTAACTGGTCGTGATTTTCAAAATTCAGTTTTTACAACTGGTCGGGATTTTCAAATCCAGTTTCTATAACTGGTCGGGATTTTCAAATCCAGTTTCTATAACTGGTCGGGATTTTCAAATCCAGTTTTTATAACTGGTCGAGATTTTCAAATCTAGTTTTTATAACTGGTCGGGATTTTCATATCCAGTTTTGACAACTGGTCGGGATTTTCAAATCCAGTTTCTATAACTGGTCGGGATTTTCAAATCCAGTTTTATAACTGGTCGGGATTTTCAAATCTAGTTTTTATAATTGGTCGGGATTTTTAAATCCAGTTTCTATAACTGGTCGGGATTTTCAAATCTAGTTTCTATAACTGGTCGGGATTTTTAAATCTAGTTTTTATAACTGGTCGGGATTTTTAAATCCAGTTTCTATAACTGGTCGGGATTTTCAAATCTAGTTTCTATAACTGGTCGGGATTTTCAAATCCAGTTTCTATAACTGGTCGGGATTTTCAAATCCAGTTTTATAACTGGTCGGGATTTTCAAATCCAGTTTTTATAACTGGTCGGGATTTTAAAATCCAGTTTCTATAACTGGTCAGGATTTTCAAATCAAGTTTCTATAACTGGTCGGGATTTTCAAATCCAGTTTTTATAACCGGTCGGGATTTTCAAATTCAGTGTTATAACTGGTCGGGATTTTCAAATCCAGTTTCTATAACTGGTCGGGATTTTGAAATCTAGTTTCTATAACTGGTCGGGATTTTAAATTCCAGATTTTATAACTGGTCGGAATTTTCAAATCCAGTTTTATAATTGGTCGGAATTTTCAAATCTAGTGTTATAACTGATCAGGATTTTCAAATCCAGTTTCTAAACCTGGTGTGGATTTTCAAATCAAGTTTTATAACTAGTCAGGATTTTTAAATCCAGTTTTTATAACTGGTCGTGATTTTCAAAATTCAGTTTTTACAACTGGTCGGAATTTTCAAATCCAGTTTCTATAACTTGTCGAGATTTTCAAATCTAGTTTTTATAACTGGTCGGGATTTTCAAATCCAGTTTTTACAACTGGTCGGGATTTTCAAATCCAGTTTCTATAACTGGTCGGGATTTTCAAATCCAGTTTTATAACTGGTCGGGATTTTCAAATTCAGTTTTATAACTGATCGGGCTTTTCAAATCCATTTTCTATAACTGGTCGGGATTTTCAAATCTAGTTTTTATAACTGGTCAGGATTTTTAAATCCAGTTTCTATAACTGGTCGGGATTTTCAAATCTAGTTTCTATAACTGGTCAGGATTTTCAAATCCTGTTTCTAAAACTGGTCGGGATTTTCAAATCCAGTTTTTATAACTGGTCGGGATTTTCAAAATTCAGTTTTTACAACTGGTCGGGATTTTAAATCCAGTTTCTATAACTGGTCGGGATTTTCAAATCCAGTTTCTATAACTGGTCGGGATTTTCAAATCCAGTTTCTATAACTGGTCGTGATTTTCAAATCTAGTGTCATAACTGATCGGGATTTTCAAATCCAATTTCTATAACTGGTCGAGATTTTCAAATCCAGTTTTATAACTGGTCAGAATTTTCAAATGCAGTTTCTATAACTGGTCGGGATTTTTAAATCTAGTTTTGTAACTGGTTGGGATTTTTAAATCCAGATTTATAACTGGTCGGGATTTTCAAATCCAGTTTCTATAACAGGTCCGGATTTTCAAATCTAGTTTTATAATTGGTCGGGATTTTCAAATCCAGTGTTATAACTGATCAGAATTTTCAAATCCAGTTTCTATAACTCGTCGGGATTTTCAAATCCAGTTTTATAACTGGTCGGGATTTTCAAATCCAGTTTTTATAACTGGTCGGGATTTTCAAATGCAGTTTCTATAACTGGTCAGGATTTTCAAATCAAGTTTCTATAACTGGTCGGGATTTTCAAATCCAATTTTTATAACCGATCGGGATTTTCAAATTCAGTGTTATAACTGGTCGGGATTTTCAAATCCAGTTTCTATAACTGGTCGGGATTTTGAAATCCAGTTTCTATAATTGGTCGGGATTTTCAATTTCAGATTTTATAACTGGTCGGGATTTTCAAATCCAGTTTCTATAACTGGTCGGGATTTCCAAATCCAGTTTCTATAACTGGTCAGGATTTTCAAATCCAGTTTCTATAATTGGTCGGGATTTTAAAATCAAATTTCTATAACTGGTCAGGATTTTCAAATCCAGTTTCTATAACTGGTCAGAATTTTCAAATCTAGTTTTTATAACTGGTCGGGATTTTCAAATCCAGTTTCTATAACTGGTTGGGATTTTCAAATCTAGTGTCATAACTGGTATGGATTTTCAAATCCAGTTTTATAACTGGTCGGCATTTTCAAATCCATTTGCTATAACTGGTCGGGATTTTCAAATCTAGTTTTATAATTGGTCGGGATTTTCAAATCCAGTGTTATAACTGATCAGGATTTTCAAATTTAGTTTCTATAACTCGTCGGTATTTTCAAATCCAGTTTTATAACTGGTCGGGATTTTCAAATCCAGTTTTCATAACTGGTCAGGATTTTCAAATTCAGTTTCTATAACTGGTTAGGATTTTCAAATCCAGTTTCTATAACTGGTCGGGATTTTCAAATCCAGTTTTTATAACTGGTCGGGATTTTCAAATTCAGTGTTATAACTGGTCGGGATTTTCAAATCCAGTTTCTATAACTGGTCGGGATTTTCAAATCCAGTTTCTATAACTGGTCGGTATTTTGAAATCCAGTTTTTATAATTGGTCGGGATTTTCAAATCCAGTTTTTATAACTGGTCGGGATTTTCAAATCCAGTTTCTATAACTGGTCGGGATTTTCAAATTCAGTTTTATAACTGGTCGGGATTTTCAAATCTAGTTTCTATAACTGGTCGGGATTTTCAAATCCAGTTTCTATAACTGGTCGGGATTATCAAATCCAGTTTCTATAACTGGTCGGGATTTTCAAATCTAGTTTTTATAACTGGTCGGGATTTTCAAATCCAGTTTTTGTAACTGGTCGGGATTTTCAAAATTCAGTTTTTACAACTGGTCGGTATTTTCAAATCCAGTTTCTATAACTGGTCGGGATTTTCAAATCAAGTTTCTATAACAGGTCGGGATTTTCAAATCCAGTTTCTATAACTGGTCGTGATTTTCAAATCTAGTGTCATAACTGGTCGGGATTTTCAAATCCAATTTCTATAACTGGTCGGGATTTTCAAATCTAGTGTTATAACTGGTCAGGATTTTCAAATGCAGTTTCTATAACTGGTTGGGATTTTTAAATCTAGTTTTATAACTGGTTGGGATTTTCAAATCCAGATTTATAACTGGTCGGGATTTTCAAATCCAGTTTCTATAACAGGTCCGGATTTTCAAATCTAGTTTTATAATTGGTCGGGATTTTCAAATCCAGTGTTATAACTGATCAGAATTTTCAAATCCATTTTCTATAACTCGTCGGGATTTTCAAATCCAGTTTTATAACTGGTCGGGATTTTCAAATCCAGTTTTTATAACTGGTCGGGACTTTCAAATCCAGTTTCTATAACTGGTCAGGATTTTCAAATCAAGTTTCTATAACTGGTCGGGATTTTCAAATCCAATTTTTATAACCGATCGGGATTTTCAAATTCAGTGTTATAACTGGTCGGGATTTTCAAATGCAGTTTTTATAACTGGTCGGGATTTTGAAATCCAGTTTCTATAACTGGTCGGGATTTTCAATTCCAGATTTTATAACTGGTCGGGATTTTCAAATCCAGTTTCTATAACTGGTCGGGATTTTCAAATCCAGTTTCTATAACTCGTCGAGATTTTCAAATCCAGTTTCTATAACTGGTCGGAATTTTCAAATCCAGTTTCTATAACTGGTCGGGATTTTCAACTCCAGTTTTTATAACTGGTCGGGATTTTCAAATCAAGTATCTATAACAGGTCAGGATTTTCAAATCTAGTGTCATAACTGGTCGGGATTTTTAAATCCAGTTTCTATAACTGGTCGGGATTTTCAAATCCAGTTTTATAACTGGTCAGGATCTTAAAATTCAGTTTCTATAACTGGTCGGGATTTTCAAATCCAGTTTCTATAACTGGTCGGGATTTTTAAATCCAGTTTTATAACTAGTCGGGATTTTCAAATCCAGTTTTATAACTGGTCGGGATTTTCAAATCCATTTTCTATAACTGGTCGGGATTTTTAAATCTAGTTTTATAATTGGTCGGGATTTTCAAATCCAGTGTTATAGCTGATCAGGTTTTCAAATTCAGTTTCTATAACTCGTCGGGATTTTCAAATCCAGTTTTATAACTGGTCGGGATTTTCAAATCCAGATTTTATAACTGGTCGGGATTTTCAAATTCAGTTTCTATAACTGGTCAGGATTTTCAAATGCAGTTTCTAAAACTGGTCGGTTTCTATAACTGGTCGGGATTTTGAAATCTAGTTTTTATAACTGGTCGGGATTTTCAATTCCAGATTTTATAACTGGTCGGAATTTTCAAATCCAGTTTCTATAACTGGTCGGGATTTTCAAATCCAGTTTCTATAACTGGTCGGGATTTTGAAATCCAGTTTCTATAGCTGGTCGGGATTTTCAAATACAGTTTCTATAACTGGTCGGGATTTTCAAATCCAGTTTCTATAACTGGTCGGGATTTTGAAATCCAGTTTCTATAGCTGGTCGGGATTTTCAAATACAGTTTCTATAACTGGTCGAGATTTTCAAATACAGTTTCTATAACTGGTCAGGATTTTCAAATCCAGTTTTATAATTGGTCAGAATTTTCAAATCCAGTGTTATAACTGGTGGGGATTTTCAAATCCAGTATTTATAACTGGTCGGAATTTTCAAATCTAGTGTCATAACAGGTCGGAATTTTTAAATCCAGTTTCTATAACTGGTCGGGATTTTCAAATCCAGTTTTATAACTGGTCAGGATTTTCAAATCCAGTTTCTATAACTGGTCGGGATTTTCAAATCCAGTTTCTAAAACTGGTCAAAATTTTGAAATCCAGTTTCTATAACTGGTTGGGATTTTCAAATACAGTTTCTATAACTGGTCGAGATTTTCAAATACAGTTTCTATAACTGGTCGAGATTTTCAAATCCAGTTTCTATAACTGGTCGGGATTTTCAACTCCAGTTTTTATAACTGGTTGGGATTTTCAAATCCAGTTTCTATAACTGGTCGGGATTTTCAAATCCAGTTTTATAATTGGTCGGAATTTTCAAATCTAGTGTTATAACTGATCAGGATTTTCAAATCCAGTTTCTATAACTGGTGTGGATTTTCAAATCCAGTTTTATAACTAGTCGGGATTTTCAAATCCAGTTTTTATAACTGGTCGTGATTTTCAAAATTCAGTTTTTACAACTGGTCGAGATTTTCAAATCCAGTTTCTATAACTAGTCGAGATTTTCAAATCTAGTTTTTATAACTGGTCGGGATTTTCAAATCCAGTTTTTACAACTGGTCGGGATTTTCAAATCCAGTTTCTATAACTAGTCGGGATTTTCAAATCCAGTTTTATAACTGGTCGGGATTTTCAAATCCAGTTTTATAACTGATCGGGATTTTCAAATCCATTTTCTATAACTGGTCGGGATTTTCAAATCTAGTTTTTATAACTGGTCAGGATTTTTAAATCCAGTTTCTATAACTGGTCGGGATTTTCAAATCTAGTTTCTATAACTGGTCAGGATTTTCAAATCCAGTTTCTAAAACTGGTCGGGATTTTCAAATCCAGTTTTTATAACTGGTCGGGATTTTCAAATTCAGTGTTATAACTGGTCGGGATTTTCAACTCCAGTTTCTATAACTGGTCGGGATTTTCAAATTCAGTGTTATAACTGGTCGGGATTTTCAAATACAGTTTCTATAACTGGTCGAGATTTTCAAATCCAGTTTCTATAACTGGTCGGGATTTTCAACTCCAGTTTTTATAACTGGTTGGGATTTTCAAATCCAGTTTCTATAACTGGTCGGGATTTTCAAATCCAGTTTTATAATTGGTCGGAATTTTCAAATCTAGTGTTATAACTGATCTGGATTTTCAAATCCAGTTTCTATAACTGGTGTGGATTTTCAAATCCAGTTTTATAACTAGTCGGGATTTTCAAATCCAGTTTTTATAACTGGTCGTGATTTTCAAAATTCAGTTTTTACAACTGGTCGGGATTTTCAAATCCAGTTTCTATAACTAGTCGAGATTTTCAAATCTAGTTTTTATAACTGGTCAGGATTTTCAAATCCAGTTTTTACAACTGGTCGGGATTTTCAAATCCAGTTTCTATAACTAGTCGGGATTTTCAAATCCAGTTTTATAACTGGTCGGGATTTTCAAATCCAGTTTTATAACTGATCGGGATTTTCAAATCCATTTTCTATAACTGGTCGGGATTTTCAAATCTAGTTTTTATAACTGGTCAGAATTTTTAAATCCTGTTTCTATAACTAGTCGGGATTTTCAAATCTAGTTTCTATAACTGGTCAGGATTTTCAAATCCAGTTTCTAAAACTGGTCGGGATTTTCAAATCCAGTTTTTATAACTGGTCGGGATTTTCAAATTCAGTGTTATAACTGGTCGGGATTTTCAACTCCAGTTTCTATAACTGGTCGGGATTTTCAAATTCAGTGTTATAACTGGTCGGGATTTTCAAATGCAGTTTCTATAACTGGTCGGGATTTTGAAATCTAGTTTCTATAACGGGTCGCGATTTTCAATTCCAGATTTTATAACTGGTCAGAATTTTCAAATCCAGTTTCTATAACTGGTCGGGATTTTCAAATCCAGTTTCTATAACTGGTCGGGATTTTGAAATCCAGTTTCTATAACTGGTCGGGATTTTCAAATACAGTTTCTATAACTGGTCGAGATTTTCAAATCCAGTTTCTATAACTCGTCGGCATTTTCAACACCAGTTGTTATAACTGGTCGGGATTTTCAAATCCAGTATCTATAACTGGTCGGAATTTTCAAATCTAGTGTCATAACAGGTCAGAATTTTTAAATCCAGTTTCTATAACTGGTCGGGATTTTCAAATCCAGTTTTATAACTGGTCAGGATTTTCAAATCCTTCAAATCCAGTTTCTAAAACTGGTCAGAATTTTGAAATCCAGTTTCTATAACTGGTTGGGATTTTCAAATACAGTTTCTATAACTGGTCGAGATTTTCAAATCCAGTTTCTATAACTGGTCGAGATTTTCAACTCCAGTTTTTATAACTGGTTGGGATTTTCAAATCCAGTTTCTATAACTGGTCGGGATTTTGAAATCTAGTGTCATAACTGGTCGGGGTTTTTAAATCCAGTTTCTATAACTGGTCGGGATTTTCAAATCCAGTTTTATAACTCGTTCGGATTTTCAAATCCAGTTTCTATAACTGATCGGGATTTTTAAATCCAGTTTTATAACTGGTTGGGATTTTCAAATCCAGTTTTATAACTAGTCGGGATTTTCAAATCCAGTTTCTATAACTGATCGGGATTTTTAAATCCAGTTTTATAACTGGTTGGGATTTTCAAATCCAGTTTTATAACTAGTCGGGATTTTCAAATCCAGTTTCTATAACAGGTCAGGATTTTCAAATCCAGTTTTATAATTGGTCAGAATTTTCAAATCCAGTGTTATAACTGTTCAGGATTTTCAAATCCAGTATCTATAACTGGTCGGAATTTTCAAATCTAGTGTCATAACAGGTCAGAATTTTTAAATCCAGTTTCTATAACTGGTCGGGATTTTCAAATCCAGTTTTATAACTGGTCAGGATTTTCAAATCCTTCAAATCCAGTTTCTAAAACTGGTCAGAATTTTGAAATCCAGTTTCTATAACTAGTTGGGATTTTCAAATACAGTTTCTATAACTGGTCGAGATTTTCAAATCCAGTTTCTATAACTGGTCGAGATTTTCAACTCCAGTTTTTATAACTGGTTGGGATTTTCAAATCCAGTTTCTATAACTGGTCGGGATTTTGAAATCTAGTGTCATAACTGGTCGGGGTTTTTAAATCCAGTTTCTATAACTGGTCGGGATTTTCAAATCCAGTTTTATAACTCGTCCGGATTTTCAAATCCAGTTTCTATAACTGATCGGGATTTTTAAATCCAGTTTTATAACTGGTTGGGATTTTCAAATCCAGTTTTATAACTAGTCGGAATTTTCAAATCCAGTTTCTATAACTGATCGGGATTTTTAAATCCAGTTTTATAACTGGTTGGGATTTTCAAATCCAGTTTTATAACTAGTCGGGATTTTCAAATCCAGTTTCTATAACAGGTCAGGATTTTCAAATCCAGTTTTATAATTGGTCAGAATTTTCAAATCCAGTGTTATAACTGTTCAGGATTTTCAAATCCAGTTTCTATAACTGGTGTGGATTTTCAAATCCAGTTTTATAACTAGTCGGGATTTTCAAATCCAGTTTTTATAACTGGTCGTGATTTTCAAAATTCAATTTTTACAACTGGTCGGGATTTTCAAATCCAGTTTCTATAACTGGTCGGGATTTTCAAATCCAGTTTCTATAACTGGTCGGGATTTTCAAATCCAGTTTCTATAACTGGTCGGGATTTTCAAATCCAGTTTCTATAACTGGTCGAGATTTTCAAATCTAGTTTTTATAACTGGTCGGGATTTTCAAATCCAGTTTTTACAACTGGTCGGGATTTTCAAATCCAGTTTCTATAACTGGTCGGGATTTTCAAATCCAGTTTTATAACTGGTCGGGATTTTCAAATCCAGTTTTATAACTGATCGGGATTTTCAAATCCATTTTCTATAACTGGTCGGGATTTTCAAATCTAGTTTTATAATTGGTCGGGATTTTCAAATCCAGTGTTATAACTGATCAGGATTTTCAAATTCAGTTTCTATAACTGGTCGGGATTTTCAAATCCAGTTTTATAACTGGTCGAATTTTCAAATCTAGTTTTTATAACTGGTCGGGATTTTTAAATTCAGTTTCTATAACTGGTCAGGATTTTCAAATCCATTTTCTATAACTGGTCGGGATTTTCAAATCCAGTTTTTATAACTGGTCGGGATTTTCAAATTCAGTATTATAACTGTTTGGGATTTTGAAATCCAGTTTCTATAACTGGTCGAGATTTTAAAATCCAGTTTCTATAACTGGTCGGGATTTTCAAATCCAGTTTTTATAACTGGTCGGGATTTTCAAATCCAGTTTCTATAACTGGTCGGGATTTTCAAATCCAGTTTTATAACTGGTCGGGATTTTCAAATCTAGTTTCTATAACTGGTCGGGATTTTCAAATCCAGTTTCTATAACTGGTCGGGATTTTCAAATCCAGTTTCTATAACTGGTCGGGATTTTCAAATCTAGTTTTTATAACTGGTCGGGATTTTTAAATCCAGTTTCTATAACTGGTCGGGATTTTCAAATCTAGTTTCTATAACTGGTTGGGATTTTTAAATCTAGTTTTTATAACTGGTCGGGATTTTTAAATCCAGTTTCTATAACTGGTCGGGATTTTCAAATCCAGTTTTATAACTGGTCGGGATTTTCAAATCCAGTTTTTATAACTGGTCGGGATTTTAAAATCCAGTTTCTATAACTGGTCAGGATTTTCAAATCAAGTTTCTATGACTGGTCGGGATTTTCAAATCCAGTTTTTATAACGGGTCGGGATTTTCAAATTCAGTTTCTATAACTGGTCGGGATTTTCAAATCCAGTTTTTATAACTGGTCGGTATTTTCAAATCCAGTTTCTATAACTATTCGGGATTTTCAAATCCAGTTTTTATAACTGGTCGGGATTTTGAAATCCAGTTTCTATAACTGGTCGGGATTTTCAAATACAGTTTCTATAACTGGTCGAGATTTTCAAATCCAGTTTCTATAACTCGTCGGCATTTTCAACACCAGTTGTTATAACTGGTCGGGATTTTCAAATCCAGTATCTATAACTGGTCGGAATTTTCAAATCTAGTGTCATAACAGGTCAGAATTTTTAAATCCAGTTTCTATAACTGGTCGGGATTTTCAAATCCAGCTTTATAACTGGTCAGGATTTTCAAATCCAGTTTCTATAACTGGTCCGGATTTTCAAATCCAGTTTCTATAACTGGTCGGGGTTTTGAAATCTAGTGTCATAACTGGTCGGGATTTTCAACTCCAGTTTTTATAACTGGTTGGGATTTTCAAATCCAGTATCTATAACTGGTCGGAATTTTCAAATCTAGTGTCATAACTAGTCAGAATTTTTAAATGAAGTTTCTATAACTGGTCGGGATTTTAAAATCCAGTTTCTATAACTGGTCGGGATTTTCAAATCCAGTTTTTATAACTGGTCGGGATTTTCAAATCCAGTTTCTATAACTGGTCGGGATTTTGAAATCTAGTGTCATAACTGGTCGGGATTTTTAAATCCAGTTTCTATAACTGGTCGGGATTTTCAAATCCAGTTTTATAACTTGTCAGGATTTTCAAATACAGTTTCTATAACTGATCGGGATTTTTAAATCCAGTTTTATAACTGGTTGGGATTTTCAAATCCAGTTTTATAACTAGTCGGGATTTTCAAATCCAGTTTCTATAACTGGTCGGGATTTTCAAATCCAGTTTTATAATTGGTCAGAATTTTCAAATCTAGTGTTATAACTGATCAGGATTTTCAAATCCAGTTTCTATAACTGGTGTGGATTTTCAAATCCAGTTTTATAACTAGTCGGGATTTTCAAATCCAGTTTTTGTAACTGGTCGTGATTTTCAAAATTCAGTTTTTACAACTGGTCGGGATTTTTAAATCCAGTTTCTATAACTGGTCGGGATTTGCAAATCCAGTTTCTATAACTGGTCGGGATTTTCAAATCCAGTTTCTATAACTGGTCGGGATTTTCAAATCCAGTTTCTATAACTGGTCGACATTTTCAAATCTAGTTTTTATAACTGGTCGGGATTTTCAAATCCAGTTTTTACAACTGGTCGGGATTTTCAAATCCAGTTTCTATAACTGGTCGGGATTTTCAAATCCAGTTTTATAACTGGTCGGGATTTTCAAATCCAGTTTTATAACTGATCGGGATTTTCAAATCCATTTTCTATAACTGGTCGGGATTTTCAAATCTAGTTTTATAATTGGTCGGGATTTTCAAATCCAGTGTTATAACTGATCAGGATTTTCAAATTCAGTTTCTATAACTGGTCGAGATTTTCAAATCCAGTTTTATAACTGGTCGAATTTTCAAATCTAGTTTTTATAACTGGTCGGGATTTTTAAATTCAGTTTCTATAACTGGTCAGGATTTTCAAATCCAGTTTCTATAACTGGTCGGGATTTTCAAATCCAGTTTTTGTAACTGGTCGTGATTTTCAAATTCAGTGTTATAACTGGTCGGGATTTTCAAATCCAGTTTCTATAACTGGTCGGGATTTTGAAATCCAGTTTCTATAACTGGTCGGGATTTTCAAATCCAGTTTTTATAACTGGTCGGGATTTTCAAATCCAGTTTCTATAACTGGTCGAGATTTTCAAATCTAGTTTTTATAACTGGTCGAGATTTTCAAATCCAGTTTTGAATACTGGTCAGGATTTTCAAATCCAGTTTCTATAACTAGTCGGGATTTTCAAATCCAGTTTTATAACTGGTCGGGATTTTCAAATCTAGTTTTTATAACTGGTCGGGATTTTTAAATCCAGTTTCTATAACTGGTCGGGATTTTCAAATCCAGTTTCTATAACTGGTCGGGATTTTCAAATCCAGTTTTATAACTGGTCGGGATTTTCAAATCCAGTTTTTATAACTGGTCGGGATTTTAAAATCCAGTTTCTATAACTGGTCAGGATTTTCAAATCAAGTTTCTATAACTGGTCGGGATTTTCTAATCCAGTTTTTATAACCGGTCGGGATTTTCAAATTCAGTGTTATAACTGGTCGGGATTTTCAAATCCAGTTTCTATAACTGGTCGAGATTTTGAAATCTAGTTTCTATAACTGGTCGGGATTTTGAAATCTAGTTTCTATAACTGGTCGGGATTTTCAATTCCAGATTTTATAACTGGTCGGAATTTTCAAATCCAGTTTCTATAACTGGTCGGGATTTTCAAATCCAGTTTCTATAACTGGTCGGGATTTTGAAATCCAGTTTCTATAACTGGTCGGGATTTTCAAATACAGTTTCTATAATTGGTCGAGATTCTCAAATCCAGTTTCTATAACTGGTCGGGATTTTGAAATCTAGTGTCATAACTGGTCGGGATTTTAATATCCAGTTTCTATAACTGATCGGGATTTTTAAATCCAGTTTTATAACTGGTTGGGATTTTCAAATCCAGTTTTATAACTAGTCGGGATTTTCAAATCCAATTTTATATAACTGGTCGGGATTTTCAAATCCAGTTTTATAATTGGTCGGAATTTTCAAATCTAGTTTTATAACTGATCAGGATTTTCAAATCCAGTTTCTATAACTGGTGTGGATTTTCAAATCCAGTTTTATAACTAGTCGGGATTTTCAAATCCAGTTTTTGTAACTGGTCGTGATTTTCAAAATTCAGTTTTTACAACTGGTCGGGATTTTCAAATCCAGTTTCTATAACTGGTCGGGATTTTCAAATCCAGTTTCTATAACTGGTCGGGATTTTCAAATCCAGTTTTTATAACTGGTCGAGATTTTCAAATCTAGTTTTTATAACTGGTCGGGATTTTCATATCCAGTTTTGACAACTGGTCGGGATTTTCACATCCAGTTTCTATAACTGGTCGGGATTTTCAAATCCAGTTTTATAACTGGTCGGGATTTTCAAATCTAGTTTTTATAATTGGTCGGGATTTTTAAATCTAGTTTTTATAACTGGTCGGGATTTTTAAATCCAGTATCTATAACTGGTCGGAATTTTCAAATCTAGTTTCATAACAGGTCAGAATTTTTAAATCCAGTTTCTATAACTGGTCGGGATTTTCAAATCCAGTTTTATAACTGGTCAGGATTTTCAAATCCTTCAAATCCAGTTTCTAAAACTGGTCAGAATTTTGAAATCCAGTTTCTATAACTGGTTGGGATTTTCAAATACAGTTTCTATAACTGGTCGAGATTTTCAAATCCAGTTTCTATAGCTGGTCGAGATTTTCAACTCCAGTTTTTATAACTGGTTGGGATTTTCAAATCCAGTTTCTATAACTGGTCGGGATTTTGAAATCTAGTGTCATAACTGGTCGGGGTTTTTAAATCCAGTTTCTATAACTGGTCGGGATTTTCAAATCCAGTTTTATAACTCGTTCGGATTTTCAAATCCAGTTTCTATAACTGATCGGGATTTTTAAATCCAGTTTTATAACTGGTTGGGATTTTCAAATCCAGTTTTATAACTAGTCGGGATTTTCAAATCCAGTTTCTATAACTGATCGGGATTTTTAAATCCAGTTTTATAACTGGTTGGGATTTTCAAATCCAGTTTTATAACTAGTCGGGATTTTCAAATCCAGTTTCTATAACAGGTCAGGATTTTCAAATCCAGTTTTATAATTGGTCAGAATTTTCAAATCCAGTGTTATAACTGTTCAGGATTTTCAAATCCAGTATCTATAACTGGTCGGAATTTTCAAATCTAGTGTCATAACAGGTCAGAATTTTTAAATCCAGTTTCTATAACTGGTCGGGATTTTCAAATCCAGTTTTATAACTGGGGAGGATTTTCAAATCCTTCAAATCCAGTTTCTAAAACTGGTCAGAATTTTGAAATCCAGTTTCTATAACTGGTTGGGATTTTCAAATACAGTTTCTATAACTGGTCGAGATTTTCAAATCCAGTTTCTATAACTGGTCGAGATTTTCAACTCCAGTTTTTATAACTGGTTGGGATTTTCAAATCCAGTTTCTATAACTGGTCGGGATTTTGAAATCTAGTGTCATAACTGGTCGGGGTTTTTAAATCCAGTTTCTATAACTGGTCGGGATTTTCAAATCCAGTTTTATAACTCGTCCGGATTTTCAAATCCAGTTTCTATAACTGATCGGGATTTTTAAATCCAGTTTTATAACTGGTTGGGATTTTCAAATCCAGTTTTATAACTAGTCGGGATTTTCAAATCCAGTTTCTATAACTGATCGGGATTTTTAAATCCAGTTTTATAACTGGTTGGGATTTTCAAATCCAGTTTTATAACTAGTCGGGATTTTCAAATCCAGTTTCTATAACAGGTCAGGATTTTCAAATCCAGTTTTATAATTGGTCAGAATTTTCAAATCCAGTGTTATAACTGTTCAGGATTTTCAAATCCAGTTTCTATAACTGGTGTGGATTTTCAAATCCAGTTTTATAACTAGTCGGGATTTTCAAATCCAGTTTTTATAACTGGTCGTGATTTTCAAAATTCAGTTTTTACAACTGGTCGGGATTTTCAAATCCAGTTTCTATAACTGGTCGGGATTTTCAAATCCAGTTTCTATAACTGGTCGGGATTTTCAAATCCAGTTTCTATAACTGGTCGGGATTTTCAAATCCAGTTTCTATAACTGGTCGGGATTTTCAAATCCAGTTTTTACAACTGGTCGGGATTTTCAAATCCAGTTTTTACAACTGGTCGGGATTTTCAAATCCAGTTTCTATAACTGGTCGGGATTTTCAAATCCAGTTTTATAACTGGTCGGGATTTTCAAATCCAGTTTTATAACTGATCGGGATTTTCAAATCCATTTTCTATAACTGGTCGGGATTTTCAAATCTAGTTTTATAATTGGTCGGGATTTTCAAATCCAGTGTTATAACTGATCAGGATTTTCAAATTCAGTTTCTATAACTGGTCGGTATTTTCAAATCCAGTTTTATAACTGGTCGAATTTTCAAATCTAGTTTTTATAACTGGTCGGGATTTTTAAATTCAGTTTCTATAACTGGTCAGGATTTTCAAATCCAGTTTCTATAACTGGTCGGGATTTTCAAATCCAGTTTTTATAACTGGTCGGGATTTTCAAATTCAGTATTATAACTGTTCGGGATTTTGAAATCCAGTTTCTATAACTGGTCGAGATTTTGAAATCCAGTTTCTATAACTGGTCGGGATTTTCAAATCCAGTTTTTATAACTGGTCGGGATTTTCAAATCCAGTTTCTATAACTGGTCGGGATTTTCAAATCCAGTTTTATAACTGGTCGGGATTTTCAAATCTAGTTTCTATAACTGGTCGGGATTTTCAAATCCAGTTTCTATAACTGGTCGGGATTTTCAAATCCAGTTTCTATAACTGGTCGGGATTTTCAAATCCAGTTTCTATAACTGGTCGGGATTTTCAAATCTAGTTTTTATAACTGGTCGGGATTTTTAAATCCAGTTTCTATAACTGGTCGGGATTTTCAAATCTAGTTTCTATAACTGGTCGGGATTTTTAAATCTAGTTTTTATAACTGGTCGGGATTTTTAAATCCAGTTTCTATAACTGGTCGGGATTTTCAAATCCAGTTTTATAACTGGTCGGGATTTTCAAATCCAGTTTTTATAACTGGTCGGGATTTTAAAATCCAGTTTCTATAACTGGTCAGGATTTTCAAATCAAGTTTCTATGACTGGTCGGGATTTTCAAATCCAGTTTTTATAACCGGTCGGGATTTTCAAATTCAGTTTCTATAACTGGTCGGGATTTTCAAATCCAGTTTTTATAACTGGTAGGTATTTTCAAATCCAGTTTCTATAACTGGTCGGGATTTTCAAATCCAGTTTTTATAACTGGTCGGGATTTTGAAATCCAGTTTCTATAACTGGTCGGGATTTTCAAATACAGTTTCTATAACTGGTCGAGATTTTCAAATCCAGTTTCTATAACTCGTCGGCATTTTCAACACCAGTTGTTATAACTGGTCGGGATTTTCAAATCCAGTATCTATAACTGGTCAGAATTTTCAAATCTAGTGTCATAACAGGTCAGAATTTTTAAATCCAGTTTCTATAACTGGTCGGGATTTTCAAATCCAGCTTTATAACTGGTCAGGATTTTCAAATCCAGTTTCTATAACTGGTCCGGATTTTCAAATCCAGTTTCTATAACTGGTCGGGATTTTGAAATCTAGTGTCATAACTGGTCGGGATTTTCAACTCCAGTTTTTATAACTGGTTGGGATTTTCAAATCCAGTATCTATAACTGGTCGGAATTTTCAAATCTAGTGTCATAACTAGTCAGAATTTTTAAATGAAGTTTCTATAACTGGTCGGGATTTTAAAATCCAGTTTCTATAACTGGTCGGGATTTTCAAATCCAGTTTTTATAACTGGTCGGGATTTTCAAATCCAGTTTCTATAACTGGTCGGGATTTTGAAATCTTGTGTCATAACTGGTCGGGATTTTTAAATCCAGTTTCTATAACTGGTCGGGATTTTCAAATCCAGTTTTATAACTTGTCAGGATTTTCAAATACAGTTTCTATAACTGATCGGGATTTTTAAATCCAGTTTTATAACTGGTTGGGATTTTCAAATCCAGTTTTATAACTAGTCGGGATTTTCAAATCCAGTTTCTATAACTGGTCGGGATTTTCAAATCCAGTTTTATAATTGGTCGGAATTTTCAAATCTAGTGTTATAACTGATCAGGATTTTCAAATCCAGTTTCTATAACTGGTGTGGATTTTCAAATCCAGTTTTTTAACTAGTCGGGATTTTCAAATCCAGTTTTTGTAACTGGTCGTGATTTTCAAAATTCAGTTTTTACAACTGGTCGGGATTTTTAAATCCAGTTTCTATAACTGGTCGGGATTTGCAAATCCAGTTTCTATAACTGGTCGGGATTTTCAAATCCAGTTTCTATAACTGGTCGGGATTTTCAAATCCAGTTTCTATAACTGGTCGAGATTTTCAAATCTAGTTTTTATAACTGGTCGGGATTTTCAAATCCAGTTTTTACAACTGGTCGGGATTTTCAAATCCAGTTTCTATAACTGGTCGGGATTTTCAAATCCAGTTTTATAACTGGTCGGGATTTTCAAATCCAGTTTTATAACTGATCGGGATTTTCAAATCCATTTTCTATAACTGGTCGGGATTTTCAAATCTAGTTTTATAATTGGTCGGGATTTTCAAATCCAGTGTTATAACTGATCAGGATTTTCAAATTCAGTTTCTATAACTGGTCGAGATTTTCAAATCCAGTTTTATAACTGGTCGAATTTTCAAATCTAGTTTTTATAACTGGTCGGGATTTTTAAATTCAGTTTCTATAACTGGTCAGGATTTTCAAATCCAGTTTCTATAACTGGTCGGGATTTTCAAATCCAGTTTTTGTAACTGGTCGTGATTTTCAAATTCAGTGTTATAACTGGTCGGGATTTTCAAATCCAGTTTCTATAACTGGTCGGGATTTTGAAATCCAGTTTCTATAACTGGTCGGGATTTTCAAATCCAGTTTTTATAACTGGTCGGGATTTTCAAATCCAGTTTCTATAACTGGTCGAGATTTTCAAATCTAGTTTTTATAACTGGTCGAGATTTTCAAATCCAGTTTTGAATACTGGTCAGGATTTTCAAATCCAGTTTCTATAACTGGTCGGGATTTTCAAATCCAGTTTTATAACTGGTCGGGATTTTCAAATCTAGTTTTTATAACTGGTCGGGATTTTTAAATCCAGTTTCTATAACTGGTCGGGATTTTCAAATCGAGTTTCTATAACTGGTCGGGATTTTCAAATCCAGTTTTATAACTGGTCGGGATTTTCAAATCCAGTTTTTATAACTGGTCGGGATTTTAAAATCCAGTTTCTATAACTGGTCAGGATTTTCAAATCAAGTTTCTATAACTGGTCGGGATTTTCAAATCCAGTTTTTATAACCGGTCGGGATTTTCAAATTCAGTGTTATAACTGGTCGGGATTTTCAAATCCAGTTTCTATAACTGGTCGAGATTTTGAAATCTAGTTTCTATAACTGGTCGGGATTTTGAAATCTAGTTTCTATAACTGGTCGGGATTTTCAATTCCAGATTTTATAACTGGTCAGAATTTTCAAATCCAGTTTCTATAACTGGTCGGGATTTTCAAATCCAGTTTCTATAACTGGTCCGGATTTTGAAATCCAGTTTCTATAACTGGTCGGGATTTTCAAATACAGTTTCTATAATTGGTCGAGATTCTCAAATCCAGTTTCTATAACTGGTCGGGATTTTGAAATCTAGTGTCATAACTGGTCGGGATTTTAATATCCAGTTTCTATAACTGATCGGGATTTTTAAATCCAGTTTTATAACTGGTTGGGATTTTCAAATCCAGTTTTATAACTAGTCGGGATTTTCAAATCCAATTTTATATAACTGGTCGGGATTTTCAAATCCAGTTTTATAATTGTTCGGAATTTTCAAATCTAGTTTTATAACTGATCAGGATTTTCAAATCCAGTTTCTATAACTGGTGTGGATTTTCAAATCCAGTTTTATAACTAGTCGGGATTTTCAAATCCAGTTTTTGTAACTGGTCGTGATTTTCAAAATTCAGTTTTTACAACTGGTCGGGATTTTCAAATCCAGTTTCTATAACTGGTCGGGATTTTCAAATCCAGTTTCTATAACTGGTCGGGATTTTCAAATCCAGTTTTTATAACTGGTCGAGATTTTCAAATCTAGTTTTTATAACTGGTCGGGATTTTCATATCCAGTTTTGACAACTGGTCGGGATTTTCAAATCCAGTTTCTATAACTGGTCGGGATTTTCAAATCCAGTTTTATAACTGGTCGGGATTTTCAAATCTAGTTTTTATAATTGGTCGGGATTTTTAAATCCAGTTTCTATAACTGGTCGGGATTTTCAAATCTAGTTTCTATAACTGGTCGGGATTTTTAAATCTAGTTTTTATAACTGGTCGGGATTTTTAAATCCAGTTTCTATAACTGGTCGGGATTTTCAAATCTAGTTTCTATAACTGGTCGGGATTTTCAAATCCAGTTTCTATAACTGGTCGGGATTTTCAAATCCAGTTTTATAACTGGTCGGGATTTTCAAATCCAGTTTTTATAACTGGTCGGGATTTTAAAATCCAGTTTCTATAACTGGTCAGGATTTTCAAATCAAGTTTCTATAACTGGTCGGGATTTTCAAATCCAGTTTTTATAACCGGTCGGGATTTTCAAATTCAGTGTTATAACTGGTCGGGATTTTCAAATCCAGTTTCTATAACTGGTCGGGATTTTGAAATCTAGTTTCTATAACTGGTCGGGATTTTAAATTCCAGATTTTATAACTGGTCGGAATTTTCAAATCCAGTTTTATAATTGGTCGGAATTTTCAAATCTAGTGTTATAACTGATCAGGATTTTCAAATCCAGTTTCTAAACCTGGTGTGGATTTTCAAATCAAGTTTTATAACTAGTCAGGATTTTTAAATCCAGTTTTTATAACTGGTCGTGATTTTCAAAATTCAGTTTTTACAACTGGTCGGAATTTTCAAATCCAGTTTCTATAACTTGTCGAGATTTTCAAATCTAGTTTTTATAACTGGTCGGGATTTTCAAATCCAGTTTTTACAACTGGTCGGGATTTTCAAATCCAGTTTCTATAACTGGTCGGGATTTTCAAATCCAGTTTTATAACTGGTCGGGATTTTCAAATTCAGTTTTATAACTGATCGGGCTTTTCAAATCCATTTTCTATAACTGGTCGGGATTTTCAAATCTAGTTTTTATAACTGGTCAGGATTTTTAAATCCAGTTTCTATAACTGGTCGGGATTTTCAAATCTAGTTTCTATAACTGGTCAGGATTTTCAAATCCTGTTTCTAAAACTGGTCGGGATTTTCAAATCCAGTTTTTATAACTGGTCGGGATTTTCAAAATTCAGTTTTTACAACTGGTCGGGATTTTAAATCCAGTTTCTATAACTGGTCGGGATTTTCAAATCCAGTTTCTATAACTGGTCGGGATTTTCAAATCCAGTTTCTATAACTGGTCGTGATTTTCAAATCTAGTGTCATAACTGATCGGGATTTTCAAATCCAATTTCTATAACTGGTCGAGATTTTCAAATCCAGTTTTATAACTGGTCAGAATTTTCAAATGCAGTTTCTATAACTGGTCGGGATTTTTAAATCTAGTTTTGTAACTGGTTGGGATTTTTAAATCCAGATTTATAACTGGTCGGGATTTTCAAATCCAGTTTCTATAACAGGTCCGGATTTTCAAATCTAGTTTTATAATTGGTCGGGATTTTCAAATCCAGTGTTATAACTGATCAGAATTTTCAAATCCAGTTTCTATAACTCGTTGGGATTTTCAAATCCAGTTTTATAACTGGTCGGGATTTTCAAATCCAGTTTTTATAACTGGTCGGGATTTTCAAATGCAGTTTCTATAACTGGTCAGGATTTTCAAATCAAGTTTCTATAACTGGTCGGGATTTTCAAATCCAATTTTTATAACCGATCGGGATTTTCAAATTCAGTGTTATAACTGGTCGGGATTTTCAAATCCAGTTTCTATAACTGGTCGGGATTTTGAAATCCAGTTTCTATAATTGGTCGGGATTTTCAATTTCAGATTTTATAACTGGTCGGGATTTTCAAATCCAGTTTCTATAACTGGTCGGGATTTCCAAATCCAGTTTCTATAACTGGTCAGGATTTTCAAATCCAGTTTCTATAATTGGTCGGGATTTTAAAATCAAATTTCTATAACTGGTCAGGATTTTCAAATCCAGTTTCTATAACTGGTCGGAATTTTCAAATCTAGTTTTTATAACTGGTCGGGATTTTCAAATCCAGTTTCTATAACTGGTTGGGATTTTCAAATCTAGTGTCATAACTGGTCGGGATTTTCAAATCCAGTTTTATAACTGGTCGGGATTTTCAAATCCATTTGCTATAACTGGTCGGGATTTTCAAATCTAGTTTTATAATTGGTCGGGATTTTCAAATCCAGTGTTATAACTGATCAGGATTTTCAAATTTAGTTTCTATAACTCGTCGGGATTTTCAAATCCAGTTTTATAACTGGTCGGGATTTTCAAATCCAGTTTTCATAACTGGTCAGGATTTTCAAATTCAGTTTCTATAACTGGTCAGGATTTTCAAATCCAGTTTCTATAACTGGTCGGGATTTTCAAATCCAGTTTTTATAACTGGTCGGGATTTTCAAATTCAGTGTTATAACTGGTCGGGATTTTCAAATCCAGATTCTATAACTGGTCGGGATTTTCAAATCCAGTTTCTATAACTGGTCGGTATTTTGAAATCCAGTTTTTATAACTGGTCGGGATTTTCAAATCCAGTTTTTATAACTGGTCGGGATTTTCAAATCCAGTTTCTATAACTGGTCGGGATTTTCAATTTCAGTTTTATAACTGGTCGGGATTTTCAAATCTAGTTTCTATAACTGGTCGGGATTTTCAAATCCAGTTTCTATAACTGGTCGGGATTATCAAATCCAGTTTCTATAACTGGTCGGGATTTTCAAATCTAGTTTTTATAACTGGTCGGGATTTTCAAATCCAGTTTTTGTAACTGGTCGGGATTTTCAAAATTCAGTTTTTACAACTGGTCGGTATTTTCAAATCCAGTTTCTATAACTGGTCGGGATTTTCAAATCCAGTTTCTATAACAGGTCGGGATTTTCAAATCCAGTTTCTATAACTGGTCGTGATTTTCAAATCTAGTGTCATAACTGGTCGGGATTTTCAAATCCAATTTCTATAACTGGTCGGGATTTTCAAATCTAGTGTTATAACTGGTCAGGATTTTCAAATGCAGTTTCTATAACTGGTCGGGATTTTTAACTCTAGTTTTATAACTGGTTGGGATTTTCAAATTCAGATTTATAACTGGTCAGGATTTTCAAATCCAGTTTCTATAACAGGTCCCGATTTTCAAATCTAGTTTTATAATTGGTCGGGATTTTCAAATCCAGTGTTATAACTGATCAGAATTTTCAAATCCATTTTCTATAACTCGTTGGGATTTTCAAATCCAGTTTTATAACTGGTCGGGATTTTCAAATCCAGTTTTTATAACTGGTCGGGATTTTCAAATCCAGTTTCTATAACTGGTCAGGATTTTCAAATCAAGTTTCTATAACTGGTCGGGATTTTCAAATCCAATTTTTATAACCGATCGGGATTTTCAAATTCAGTGTTATAACTGGTTGGGATTTTCAAATGCAGTTTCTATAACTGGTCGGGATTTTGAAATCCAGTTTCTATAACTGGTCGGGATTTTCTATTCCAGATTTTATAACTGGTCGGGATTTTGAAATCCAGTTTCTATAACTGGTCGGGATTTTCAAATCCAGTTTCTATAACTGGTCGAGATTTTCAAATCCAGTTTCTATAACTGGTCGGAATTTTCAAATCCAGTTTCTATAACTGGTCGGGATTTTCAACTCCAGTTTTTATAACTGGTCGGGATTTTCAAATCAAGTATCTATAACAGGTCAGGATTTTCAAATCTAGTGTCATAACTGGTCGGGATTTTTAAATCCAGTTTCTATAACTGGTCGGGATTTTCAAATCCAGTTTTATAACTGGTCAGGATTTTAAAATTCAGTTTCTATAACTGGTCGGGATTTTCAAATCCAGTTTCTATAACTGGTCGGGATTTTTAAATCCAGTTTTATAACTGGTCAGGATTTTCAAATCCAGTTTTATAACTGGTCGGGATTTTCAAATCCATTTTCTATAACTGGTCGGGATTTTTAAATCTAGTTTTATAATTGGTCGGGATTTTCAAATCCAGTGTTATAGCTGATCAGGTTTTCAAATTCAGTTTCTATAACTCGTCGGGATTTTCAAATCCAGTTTTATAACTGGTCGGGATTTTCAAATCCAGATTTTATAACTGGTCGGGATTTTCAAATTCAGTTTCTATAACTGGTCAGGATTTTCAAATCCAGTTTCTAAAACTGGTCGGTTTCTATAACTGGTCGGGATTTTGAAATCTAGTTTTTATAACTGGTCGGGATTTTCAATTCCAGATTTTATAACTGGTCGGAATTTTCAAATCCAGTTTCTATAACTGGTCGGGATTTTCAAATCCAGTTTCTATAACTGGTCGGGATTTTGAAATCCAGTTTCTATAACTGGTCGGGATTTTCAAATACAGTTTCTATAACTGGTCGAGATTTTCAAATCCAGTTTCTATAACTCGTCGGCATTTTCAACACCAGTTGTTATAACTGGTGGGGATTTTCAAATCCAGTATCTATAACTGGTCGGAATTTTCAAATCTAGTGTCATAACAGGTCGGAATTTTTAAATCCAGTTTCTATAACTGGTCGGGATTTTCAAATCCAGTTTTATAACTGGTCAGGATTTTCAAATCCAGTTTCTATAACTGGTCGGGATTTTCAAATGCAGTTTCTAAAACTGGTCAGAATTTTGAAATCCAGTTTCTATAACTGGTTGGGATTTTCAAATACAGTTTCTATAACTGGTCGAGATTTTCAAATACAGTTTCTATAACTGGTCGAGATTTTCAAATCCAGTTTCTATAACTGGTCGGGATTTTCAACTCCAGTTTTTATAACTGGTTGGGATTTTCAAATCCAGTTTCTATAACTGGTCGGGATTTTCAAATCCAGTTTTATAATTGGTCGGAATTTTCAAATCTAGTGTTATAACTGATCAGGATTTTCAAATCCAGTTTCTATAACTGGTGTGGATTTTCAAATCCAGTTTTATAACTAGTCGGGATTTTCAAATCCAGTTTTTATAACTGGTCGTGATTTTCAAAATTCAGTTTTTACAACTGGTCGGGATTTTCAAATCCAGTTTCTATAACTAGTCGAGATTTTCAAATCTAGTTTTTATAACTGGTCGGGATTTTCAAATCCAGTTTTTACAACTGGTCGGGATTTTCAAATCCAGTTTCTATAACTAGTCGGGATTTTCAAATCCAGTTTTATAACTGGTCGGGATTTTCAAATCCAGTTTTATAACTGATCGGGATTTTCAAATCCATTTTCTATAACTGGTCGGGATTTTCAAATCTAGTTTTTATAACTGGTCAGGATTTTTAAATCCAGTTTCTATAACTGGTCGGGATTTTCAAATCTAGTTTCTATAACTGGTCAGGATTTTCAAATCCAGTTTCTAAAACTGGTCGGGATTTTCAAATCCAGTTTTTATAACTGGTCGGGATTTTCAAATTCAGTGTTATAACTGGTCGGGATTTTCAACTCCAGTTTCTATAACTGGTCGGGATTTTCAAATTCAGTGTTATAACTGGTCGGGACTTTCAAATGCAGTTTCTATAACTGGTCGGGATTTTGAAATCTAGTTTCTATAACGGGTCGCGATTTTCAATTCCAGATTTTATAACTGGTCAGAATTTTCAAATCCAGTTTCTATAACTGGTCGGGATTTTCAAATCCAGTTTCTATAACTGGTCGGGATTTTGAAATCCAGTTTCTATAACTGGTCGGGATTTTCAAATACAGTTTCTATAACTGGTCGAGATTTTCAAATCCAGTTTCTATAACTCGTCGGCATTTTCAACACCAGTTGTTATAACTGGTTGGGATTTTCAAATCCAGTATCTATAACTGGTCGGAATTTTCAAATCTAGTGTCATAACAGGTCAGAATTTTTAAATCCAGTTTCTATAACTGGTCGGGATTTTCAAATCCAGTTTTATAACTGGTCAGGATTTTCAAATCCTTCAAATCCAGTTTCTAAAACTGGTCAGAATTTTGAAATCCAGTTTCTATAACTGGTTGGGATTTTCAAATACAGTTTCTATAACTGGTCGAGATTTTCAAATCCAGTTTCTATAACTGGTCGAGATTTTCAACTCCAGTTTTTATAACTGGTTGGGATTTTCAAATCCAGTTTCTATAACTGGTCGGGATTTTGAAATCTAGTGTCATAACTGGTCGGGGTTTTTAAATCCAGTTTCTATAACTGGTCGGGATTTTCAAATCCAGTTTTATAACTCGTCCGGATTTTCAAATCCAGATTCTATAACTGATCGGGATTTTTAAATCCAGTTTTATAACTGGTTGGGATTTTCAAATCCAGTTTTATAACTAGTCGGGATTTTCAAATCCAGTTTCTATAACTGATCGGGATTTTTAAATCCAGTTTTATAACTGGTTGGGATTTTCAAATCCAGTTTTATAACTAGTCGGGATTTTCAAATCCAGTTTCTATAACAGGTCAGGATTTTCAAATCCAGTTTTATAATTGGTCAGAATTTTCAAATCCAGTGTTATAACTGTTCAGGATTTTCAAATCCAGTTTCTATAACTGGTGTGGATTTTCAAATCCAGTTTTATAACTAGTCGGGATTTTCAAATCCAGTTTTTATAACTGGTCGTGATTTTCAAAATTCAGTTTTTACAACTGGTCGGGATTTTCAAATCCAGTTTCTATAACTGGTCGGGATTTTCAAATCCAGTTTCTATAACTGGTCGGGATTTTTAAATCCAGTTTCTATAACTGGTCGGGATTTTCAAATCCAGTTTCTATAACTGGTCGAGATTTTCAAATCTAGTTTTTATAACTGGTCGGGATTTTCAAATCCAGTTTTTACAACTGGTCGGGATTTTCAAATCCAGTTTCTATAACTGGTCGGGATTTTCAAATCCAGTTTTATAACTGGTCGGGATTTTCAAATCCAGTTTTATAACTGATCGGGATTTTCAAATCCATTTTCTATAACTGGTCGGGATTTTCAAATCTAGTTTTATAATTGGTCGGGATTTTCAAATCCAGTGTTATAACTGATCAGGATTTTCAAATTCAGTTTCTATAACTGGTCGGGATTTTCAAATCCAGTTTTATAACTGGTCGAATTTTCAAATCTAGTTTTTATAACTGGTCGGGATTTTTAAATTCAGTTTCTATAACTGGTCAGGATTTTCAAATCCAGTTTCTATAACTGGTCGGGATTTTCAAATCCAGTTTTTATAACTGGTCGGGATTTTCAAATTCAGTATTATAACTGGTCGGGATTTTGAAATCCAGTTTCTATAACTGGTCGAGATTTTGAAATCCAGTTTCTATAACTGGTCGGGATTTTCAAATCCAGTTTTTATAACTGGTCGGGATTTTCAAATCCAGTTTCTATAACTAGTCGGGATTTTCAAATCCAGTTTTATAACTGGTCGGGATTTTCAAATCTAGTTTCTATAACTGGTCGGGATTTTCAAATCCAGTTTCTATAACTGGTCGGGATTTTCAAATCCAGTTTCTATAACTGGTCGGGATTTTCAAATCTAGTTTTTATAACTGGTCGGGATTTTTAAATCCAGTTTCTATAACTGGTCGGGATTTTCAAATCTAGTTTCTATAACTGGTCGGGATTTTTAAATCTAGTTTTTATAACTGGTCGGGATTTTTAAATCCAGTTTCTATAACTGGTCGGGATTTTCAAATCTAGTTTCTATAACTGGTCGGGATTTTCAAATCCAGTTTCTATAACTGGTCGGGATTTTCAAATCCAGTTTTATAACTGGTCGGGATTTTCAAATCCAGTTTTTATAACTGGTCGGGATTTTAAAATCCAGTTTCTATAACTGGTCAGGATTTTCAAATCAAGTTTCTATAACTGGTCGGGATTTTCAAATCCAGTTTTTATAACCGGTCGGGATTTTCAAATTCAGTGTTATAACTGGTCGGGATTTTCAAATCCAGTTTCTATAACTGGTCGGGATTTTGAAATCTAGTTTCTATAACTGGTTGGGATTTTCAAATACAGTTTCTATAACTGGTCGAGATTTTCAAATACAGTTTCTATAACTGGTCGAGATTTTCAAATCCAGTTTCTATAACTGGTCGGGATTTTCAACTCCAGTTTTTATAACTGGTTGGGATTTTCAAATCCAGTTTCTATAACTGGTCGGGATTTTCAAATCCAGTTTTATAATTGGTCGGAATTTTCAAATCTAGTGTTATAACTGATCAGAATTTTCAAATCCAGTTTCTATAACTGGTGTGGATTTTCAAATCCAGTTTTATAACTAGTCGGGATTTTCAAATCCAGTTTTTATAAATGGTCGTGATTTTCAAAATTCAGTTTTTACAACTGGTCGGGATTTTCAAATCCAGTTTCTATAACTAGTCGAGATTTTCAAATCTAGTTTTTATAACTGGTCGGGATTTTCAAATCCAGTTTTTACAACTGGTCGGGATTTTCAAATCCAGTTTCTATAACTAGTCGGGATTTTCAAATCCAGTTTTATAACTGGTCGGGATTTTCAAATCCAGTTTTATAACTGATCGGGATTTTCAAATCCATTTTCTATAACTGGTCGGGATTTTCAAATCTAGTTTTTATAACTGGTCAGGATTTTTAAATCCAGTTTCTATAACTGGTCGGGATTTTCAAATCTAGTTTCTATAACTGGTCAGGATTTTCAAATCCAGTTTCTAAAACTGGTCGGGATTTTCAAATCCAGTTTTTATAACTGGTCGGGATTTTCAAATTCAGTGTTATAACTGGTCGGGATTTTCAACTCCAGTTTCTATAACTGGTCGGGATTTTCAAATTCAGTGTTATAACTGGTCGGGATTTTCAAATGCAGTTTCTATAACTGGTCGGGATTTTGAAATCTAGTTTCTATAACGGGTCGCGATTTTCAATTCCAGATTTTATAACTGGTCAGAATTTTCAAATCCAGTTTCTATAACTGGTTGGGATTTTCAAATCCAGTTTCTATAACTGGTCGAGATTTTCAAATCTAGTTTTTATAACTGGTCGGGATTTTCAAATCCAGTTTTTACAACTGGTCGGGATTTTCAAATCCAGTTTCTATAACTGGTCGGGATTTTCAAATGCAGTTTCTATAACTGGTCGGGATTTTGAAATCTAGTTTCTATAACGGGTCGCGATTTTCAATTCCAGATTTTATAACTGGTCAGAATTTTCAAATCCAGTTTCTATAACTGGTCGGGATTTTCAAATCCAGTTTCTATAACTGGTCGGGATTTTGAAATCCAGTTTCTATAACTGGTCGGGATTTTCAAATACAGTTTCTATAACTGGTCGAGATTTTCAAATCCAGTTTCTATAACTCGTCGGCATTTTCAACACCAATTGTTATAACTGGTCGGGATTTTCAAATCCAGTATCTATAACTGGTCGGAATTTTCAAATCTAGTGTCATAACAGGTCAGAATTTTTAAATCCAGTTTCTATAACTGGTCGGGATTTTTAAATCCAGTTTTATAACTGGTCAGGATTTTCAAATCCTTCAAATCCAGTTTCTAAAACTGGTCAGAATTTTGAAATCCAGTTTCTATAACTGGTTGGGATTTTCAAATACAGTTTCTATAACTGGTCCAGATTTTCAAATCCAGTTTCTATAACTGGTCGAGATTTTCAACTCCAGTTTTTATAACTGGTTGGGATTTTCAAATCCAGTTTCTATAACTGGTCGGGATTTTGAAATCTAGTGTCATAACTGGTCGGGGTTTTTAAATCCAGTTTCTATAACTGGTCGGGATTTTCAAATCCAGTTTTATAACTCGTCCGGATTTTCAAATCCAGTTTCTATAACTGATCGGGATTTTTAAATCCAGTTTTATAACTGGTTGGGATTTTCAAATCCAGTTTTATAACTAGTCGGGATTTTCAAATCCAGTTTCTATAACTGATCGGGATTTTTAAATCCAGTTTTATAACTGGTTGGGATTTTCAAATCCAGTTTTATAACTAGTCGGGATTTTCAAATCCAGTTTCTATAACAGGTCAGGATTTTCAAATCCAGTTTTATAATTGGTCAGAATTTTCAAATCCAGTGTTATAACTGTTCAGGATTTTCAAATCCAGTTTCTATAACTGGTGTGGATTTTCAAATCCAGTTTTATAACTAGTCGGGATTTTCAAATCCAGTTTTTATAACTGGTCGTGATTTTCAAAATTCAGTTTTTACAACTGGTCGGGATTTTCAAATCCAGTTTCTATAACTGGTCGGGATTTTCAAATCCAGTTTCTATAACTGGTCGGGATTTTCAAATCCAGTTTCTATAACTGGTCGGGATTTTCAAATCCAGTTTCTATAACTGGTCGAGATTTTCAAATATAGTTTTTATAACTGGTCGGTATTTTCAAATCCAGTTTTTACAACTGGTCGGGATTTTCAAATCCAGTTTCTATAACTGGTCGGGATTTTCAAATCCAGTTTTATAACTGGTCGGGATTTTCAAATCCAGTTTTATAACTGATCGGGATTTTCAAATCCATTTTCTATAACTGGTCGGGATTTTCAAATCTAGTTTTATAATTGGTCGGGATTTTCAAATCCAGTGTTATAACTGATCAGGATTTTCAAATTCAGTTTCTATAACTGGTCGGGATTTTCAAATCCAGTTTTATAACTGGTCGAATTTTCAAATCTAGTATTTATAACTGGTCGGGATTTTTAAATTCAGTTTCTATAACTGGTCAGGATTTTCAAATCCAGTTTCTATAACTAGTCGGGATTTTCAAATCCAGTTTTTATAACTGGTCGGGATTTTCAAATTCAGTATTATAACTGGTCGGGATTTTGAAATCCAGTTTCTATAACTGGTCGAGATTTTGAAATCCAGTTTCTATAACTGGTCGGGATTTTCAAATCCAGTTTTTATAACTGGTCGGGATTTTCAAATCCAGTTTCTATAACTGGTCGGGATTTTCAAATCCAGTTTTATAACTGGTCGGGATTTTCAAATCTAGTTTCTATAACTGGTCGGGATTTTCAAATCCAGTTTCTATAACTGGTCGGGATTTTCAAATCCAGTTTCTATAACTGGTCGGGATTTTCAAATCTAGTTTTTATAACTGGTCGGGATTTTTAAATCCAGTTTCTATAACTGGTCGGGATTTTCAAATCTAGTTTCTATAACTGGTCGGGATTTTTAAATCTAGTTTTTATAACTGGTCGGGATTTTTAAATCCAGTTTCTATAACTGGTCGGGATTTTCAAATCTAGTTTCTATAACTGGTCGGGATTTTCAAATCCAGTTTCTATAACTGGTCGGGATTTTCAAATCCAGTTTTATAACTGGTCGGGATTTTCAAATCCAGTTTTTGTAACTGGTCGGGATTTTAAAATAGAGTTTCTATAACTGGTCAGGATTTTCAAATCAAGTTTCTATAACTGGTCGGGATTTTCAAATCCAGTTTTTATAACCGGTCGGGATTTTCAAATTCAGTGTTATAACTGGTCGGGATTTTCAAATCCAGTTTCTATAACTGGTCCGGATTTTGAAATCTAGTTTTTATAACTGGTCGGGATTTTCAATTCCAGATTTTATAACTGGTCGGAATTTTCAAATCCAGTTTCTATAACTGGTCGGGATTTTCAAATCCAGTTTTTATAACTGGTCGGGATTTTGAAATCCAGTTTCTATAACTGGTCGGGATTTTCAAATACAGTTTCTATAACTGGTCGAGATTTTCAAATCCAGTTTCTATAACTCGTCGGCATTTTCAACACCAGTTGTTATAACTGGTCGGGATTTTCAAATCCAGTATCTATAACTGGTCGGAATTTTCAAATCTAGTGTCATAACAGGTCAGAATTTTTAAATCCAGTTTCTATAACTGGTCGGGATTTTCAAATCCAGCTTTATAACTGGTCAGGATTTTCAAATCCAGTTTCTATAACTGGTCCGGATTTTCAAATCCAGTTTCTATAACTGGTCGGGATTTTGAAATCTAGTGTCATAACTGGTCGGGATTTTCAACTCTAGTTTTTATAACTGGTTGGGATTTTCAAATCCAGTATCTATAACTGGTCGGAATTTTCAAATCTAGTGTTATAACTGTTCAGGATTTTCAAATCCAGTTTCTATAACTGGTGTGGATTTTCAAATCCAGTTTTATAACTAGTCGGGATTTTCAAATCCAGTTTTTATAACTGGTCGTGATTTTCAAAATTCAGTTTTTACAACTGGTCGGGATTTTCAAATCCAGTTTCTATAACTGGTCGGGATTTTCAAATCCAGTTTCTATAACTGGTCGGGATTTTCAAATCCAGTTTCTATAACTGGTCGGGATTTTCAAATCCAGTTTCTATAACTGGTCGAGATTTTCAAATATAGTTTTTATAACTGGTCGGTATTTTCAAATCCAGTTTTTACAACTGGTCGGGATTTTCAAATCCAGTTTCTATAACTGGTCGGGATTTTCAAATCCAGTTTTATAACTGGTCGGGATTTTCAAATCCAGTTTTATAACTGATCGGGATTTTCAAATCCATTTTCTATAACTGGTCGGGATTTTCAAATCTAGTTTTATAATTGGTCGGGATTTTCAAATCCAGTGTTATAACTGATCAGGATTTTCAAATTCAGTTTCTATAACTGGTCGGGATTTTCAAATCCAGTTTTATAACTGGTCGAATTTTCAAATTTAGTTTTTATAACTGGTCGGGATTTTTAAATTCAGTTTCTATAACTGGTCAGGATTTTCAAATCCAGTTTCTATAACTAGTCGGGATTTTCAAATCCAGTTTTTATAACTGGTCGGGATTTTCAAATTCAGTATTATAACTGGTCGGGATTTTGAAATCCAGTTTCTATAACTGGTCGAGATTTTGAAATCCAGTTTCTATAACTGGTCGGGATTTTCAAATCCAGTTTTTATAACTGGTCGGGATTTTCAAATCCAGTTTCTATAACTGGTCGGGATTTTCAAATCGAGTTTTATAACTGGTCGGGATTTTCAAATCTAGTTTCTATAACTGGTCGGGATTTTCAAATCCAGTTTCTATAACTGGTCGGGATTTTCAAATCCAGTTTCTATAACTGGTCGGGATTTTCAAATCTAGTTTTTATAACTGGTCGGGATTTTTAAATCCAGTTTCTATAACTGGTCGGGATTTTCAAATCTAGTTTCTATAACTGGTCGGGATTTTTAAATCTAGTTTTTATAACTGGTCGGGATTTTTAAATCCAGTTTCTATAACTGGTCGGGATTTTCAAATCTAGTTTCTATAACTGGTCGGGATTTTCAAATCCAGTTTCTATAACTGGTCGGGATTTTCAAATCCAGTTTTATAACTGGTCGGGATTTTCAAATCCAGTTTTTGTAACTGGTCGGGATTTTAAAATCCAGTTTCTATAACTGGTCAGGATTTTCAAATCAAGTTTCTATAACTGGTCGGGATTTTCAAATCCAGTTTTTATAACCGGTCGGGATTTTCAAATTCAGTGTTATAACTGGTCGGGATTTTCAAATCCAGTTTCTATAACTGGTCCGGATTTTGAAATCTAGTTTTTATAACTGGTCGGGATTTTCAATTCCAGATTTTATAACTGGTCGGAATTTTCAAATCCAGTTTCTATAACTGGTCGGGATTTTCAAATCCAGTTTTTATAACTGGTCGGGATTTTGAAATCCAGTTTCTATAACTGGTCGGGATTTTCAAATACAGTTTCTATAACTGGTCGAGATTTTCAAATCCAGTTTCTATAACTCGTCGGCATTTTCAACACCAGTTGTTATAACTGGTCGGGATTTTCAAATCCAGTATCTATAACTGGTCGGAATTTTCAAATCTAGTGTCATAACAGGTCAGAATTTTTAAATCCAGTTTCTATAACTGGTCGGGATTTTCAAATCCAGCTTTATAACTGGTCAGGATTTTCAAATCCAGTTTCTATAACTGGTCCGGATTTTCAAATCCAGTTTCTATAACTGGTCGGGATTTTGAAATCTAGTGTCATAACTGGTCGGGATTTTCAACTCTAGTTTTTATAACTGGTTGGGATTTTCAAATCCAGTATCTATAACTGGTCGGAATTTTCAAATCTAGTGTCATAACTAGTCAGAATTTTTAAATGAAGTTTCTATAACTGGTCGGGATTTAAAATCCAGTTTCTATAACTGGTCGGGATTTTCAAATCCAGTTTTTATAACTGGTCGGGATTTTCAAATCCAGTTTCTATAACTGGTCGGGATTTTGAAATCTAGTGTCATAACTGGTCGAGATTTTTAAATCCAGTTTCTATAACTGGTCGGGATTTTCAAATCCAGTTTTATAACTTGTCAGGATTTTCAAATACAGTTTCTATAACTGATCGGGATTTTTAAATCCAGTTTTATAACTGGTTGGGATTTTCAAATCCAGTTTTATAACTAGTCGGGATTTTCAAATCCAGTTTCTATAACTGGTCGGGATTTTCAAATCCAGTTTTATAATTGGTCGGAATTTTCAAATCTAGTGTTATAACTGATCACGATTTTCAAATCCAGTTTCTATAACTGGTGTGGATTTTCAAATCCAGTTTTATAACTAGTCGGGATTTTCAAATCCAGTTTTTGTAACTGGTCGTGATTTTCAAAATTCAGTTTTTACAACTGGTCGGGATTTTCAAATCCAGTTTCTATAACTGGTCGGGATTTGCAAATCCAGTTTCTATAACTGGTCGGGATTTTCAAAACCAGTTTCTATAACTAGTCGGGATTTTCAAATCCAGTTTCTATAACTGGTCGAGATTTTCAAATCTAGTTTTTATAACTGGTCGGAATTTTCAAATCCAGTTTTTACAACTGGTCGGGATTTTCAAATCCAGTTTCTATAACTGGTGGGATTTTCAAATCCAGTTTTATAACTGGTCGGGATTTTCAAATCCAGTTTTATAACTGATCGGGATTTTCAAATCCAGTTTTATAATTGGTCGGGATTTTCAAATCCAGTGTTATAACTGATCAGGATTTTCAAATTCAGTTTCTATAACTGGTCGAGATTTTCAAATCCAGTTTTATAACTGGTCGAATTTTCAAATCTAGTTTTTATAACTGGTCGGGATTTTTAAATTCAGTTTCTATAACTGGTCAGGATTTTCAAATCCAGTTTCTATAACTGGTCGGGATTTTCAAATCCAGTTTTTGTAACTGGTCGTGATTTTCAAATTCAGTGTTATAACTGGTCGGGATTTTCAAATCTAGTTTCTATAACTGGTCGGGATTTTGAAATCCAGTTTCTATAACTGGTCGGGATTTTCAAATCCAGTTTTTATAACTGGTCGGGATTTTCAAATCCAGTTTCTATAACTGGTCGAGATTTTCAAATCTAGTTTTTATAACTGGTCGAGATTTTCAAATCCAGTTTTGACAACTGGTCGGGATTTTCAAATCCAGTTTCTATAACTGGTCGGGATTTTCAAATCCAGTTTTATAACTGGTCGGGATTTTCAAATCTAGTTTTTATAACTGGTCGGGATTTTTAAATCCAGTTTCTATAACTGGTCGGGATTTTCAAATCCAGTTTCTATAACTGGTCGGGATTTTCAAATCCAGTTTTATAACTGGTCGGGATTTTCAAATCCAGTTTTTATAACTGGTCGGGATTTTCAAATCCAGTTTTTATAACTGGTCGGGATTTTAAAATCCAGTTTCTATAACTGGTCAGGATTTTCAAATCAAGTTTCTATAACTGGTCGGGATTTTCAAATCCAGTTTTTATAACCGGTCGGGATTTTCAAATTCAGTGTTATAACTGGTCGGGATTTTCAAATCTAGTTTCTATAACTGGTCGAGATTTTGAAATCTAGTTTCTATAACTGGTCGGGATTTTGAAATCTAGTTTCTATAACTGGTCGGGATTTTCAATTCCAGATTTTATAACTGGTCGGAATTTTCAAATCCAGTTTCTGTAACTGGTCGGGATTTTCAAATCCAGTTTCTATAACTGGTCGGGATTTTGAAATCCAGTTTCTATAACTGGTCGGGATTTTCAAATACAGTTTCTATAATTGGTCGAGATTCTCAAATCCAGTTTCTATAACTGGTCAGGATTTTGAAATCTAGTGTCATAACTGGTCGGGATTTTTAAATCCAGTTTCTATAACTGATCGGGATTTTTAAATCCAGTTTTATAACTGGTTGGGATTTTCAAATCCAGTTTTATAACTAGTCGGGATTTTCAAATCCAATTTTATATAACTGGTCGGGATTTTCAAATCCAGTTTTATAATTGGTCGGAATTTTCAAATCTAGTGTTATAACTGATCAGGATTTTCAAATCCAGTTTCTATAACTGGTGTGGATTTTCAAATCCAGTTTTATAACTAGTCGGGATTTTCAAATCCAGTTTTTGTAACTGGTCGTGATTTTCAAAATTCAGTTTTTACAACTGTTCGGGATTTTCAAATCCAGTTTCTATAACTGGTCGGGATTTTCAAATCCAGTTTCTATAACTGGTCGGGATTTTCAAATCCAGTTTCTATAACTGGTCGGGATTTTCAAATCCAGTTTTTATAACTGGTCGAGATTTTCAAATCTAGTTTTTATAACTGGTCGGGATTTTCAAATCCAGTTTTGACAACTGGTCGGGATTTTCAAATCCAGTTTCTATAACTGGTCTGGATTTTCAAATCCAGTTTTATAACTGGTCGGGATTTTCAAATCTAGTTTTTATAATTGGTCGGGATTTTTAAATCCAGTTTCTATAACTGGTCGGGATTCTCAAATCTAGTTTCTATAACTGGTCGGGATTTTTAAATCTAGTTTTTATAACTGGTCGGGATTTTTAAATCCAGTTTCTATAACTGGTCGGGATTTTCAAATCTAGTTTCTATAACTAGTCGGGATTTTCAAATCCAGTTTCTATAACTGGTCGGGATTTTCAAATCCAGTTTTATAACTGGTCGGGATTTTCAAATCCAGTTTTTATAACTGGTCGGGATTTTAAAATCCAGTTTCTATAACTGGTCAGGATTTTCAAATCAAGTTTCTATAACTGGTCGGGATTTTCAAATCCAGTTTTTATAACCGGTCGGGATTTTCAAATTCAGTGTTATAACTGGTCAGGAGTTTCAAATCCAGTTTCTATAACTGGTCGGGATTTTGAAATCTAGTTTCTATAACTGGTCGGGATTTTAAATTCCAGATTTTATAACTGGTCGGAATTTTCAAATCCAGTTTCTATAACTGGTCGGGATTTTCAAATCCAGTTTTTATAACTGGTCGGGATTTTGAAATCCAGTTTCTATAACTGGTCGGGATTTTCAAATACAGTTTCTATAACTGGTCGAGATTTTCAAATCCAGTTTCTATAACTCGTCGGCATTTTCAACACCAGTTGTTATAACTGGTCGGGATTTTCAAATCCAGTTTTTATAACCGGTCGGGATTTTAAAATCCAGTTTCTATAACTGGTCAGGATTTTCAAATCAAGTTTCTATAACTGGTCCGGATTTTCAAATCCAGTTTTTATAACCGGTCGGGATTTTCAAATTCAGTGTTATAACTGGTCAGGATTTTCAAATCCAGTTTCTATAACTGGTCGGGATTTTGAAATCTAGTTTCTATAACTGGTCGGGATTTTCAATTCCAGATTTTATAACTGGTCGGAATTTTCAAATCCAGTTTCTATAACTGGTCGGGATTTTCAAATCCAGTTTTTATAACTGGTCGAGATTTTGAAATCTAGTGTCATAACTGGTCGGGATTTTTGAATCCAGTTTCTATAACTGGTCGGGATTTTCAAATCCAGTTTTATAACTCGTCGGGATTTTCAAATCTAGTTTCTATAACTGATCGGGATTTTTAAATCCAGTTTTATAACTGGTTGGGATTTTCAAATCCAGTTTTATAACTAGTCGGGATTTTCAAATCCAATTTTATATAACTGGTCGGGATTTTCAAATCCAGTTTTATAATTGGTCGGAATTTTCAAATCTAGTGTTATAACTGATCAGGATTTTCAAATCCAGTTTCTATAACTGGTGTGGATTTTCAAATCCAGTTTTATAACTAGTCGGGATTTTCAAATCCAGTTTTTGTAACTGGTCGTGATTTTCAAAATTCAGTTTTTACAACTGGTCAGGATTTTCAAATCAAGTTTCTATAACTGGTCGGGATTTTCAAATCCAGTTTCTATAACTGGTCGGGATTTTCAAATCCAGTTTCTATAACTGGTCGGGATTTTCAAATCCAGTTTCTATAACTGGTCGAGATTTTCAAATCTAGTTTTTATAACTGGTCGGGATTTTCAAATCCAGTTTTGACAACTGGTCGGGATTTTCAAATCCAGTTTCTATAACTGGTCGGGATTTTCAAATCCAGTTTTATAACTGGTCGGGATTTTCAAATCTAGTTTTTATAACTGGTCGGGATTTTTAAATCCAGTTTCTATAACTGGTCGGGATTTTCAAATCTAGTTTCTATAACTGGTCGGGATTTTTAAATCTAGTTCATTGCTCAAAGGTTCCTAAACTATCTTTTTGAAGCAGATAGTTCACAGTGCTCATTCTATCTCAACCGGAAAAGCCTAATAATGTTTCCACTCCATTTTCATTACGAAGATGTATCACGTCAGGATCCGTTGCTAAAACCGAATCACGCCAACGTTATGGAAGTTCCTGGATCGTGTGAAATCAGAGTAGTTCCAAAGCCATTTGCACCCTCTTCTTTCGGAAGCCAAAATGGAAAATCCTTCGCTCATCATGATGGAAAGTGGAATCGTCAGGTCGTCCGTAACCCTTGAAAACAGGCATTGACTTTCTCTTCCCCTCCTTCCTACGGAAGTATCAAGAGTCAACGGATCTGTTCTTATGGCGGTTGACGGCCGATTGAAAACGAAAACGGAGCCTGATAAGCTCACGTAACAACAGCCCCACTATCAAAAGTCGAGACTCAGACAGGCGAGAGAGAGAAGGGAGGGATTCCATCCAGCCATAGGTGTCCCTACCCCGTAGGCTGGCTACCTTAACTGGTCGGGATTTTCAAATCTAGTTTTTATAACTGGTCGGGATTTTCAAATCCAGTTTTTGTAACTGGTCGGGATTTTCAAAATTCAGTTTTTACAACTGGTCGGGATTTTCAAATCCAGTTTCTATAACTGGTCGGGATTTTCAAATCCAGTTTCTATAACAGGTCGGGATTTTCAAATCCAGTTTCTATAACTGGTCGTGATTTTCAGATCTAGTGTCATAACTGGTCGGGATTTTCAAATCCAATTTCTATAACTGGTCGGGATTTTCAAATCCAGTTTTATAACTGGTCAGGATTTTCAAATGCAGTTTCTATAACTGGTCGGGATTTTTAAATCTAGTTTTATAACTGGTTGGGATTTTCAAATCCAGATTTATAACTGGTCGGGATTTTCAAATCCAGTTTCTATAACAGGTCCGGATTTTCAAATCTAGTTTTATAATTGGTCGGGATTTTCAAATCCAGTGTTATAACTGATCAGGATTTTCAAATCCAGTTTCTATAACTTGTCGGGATTTTCAAATCCAGTTTTATAACTGGTCGGGATTTTCAAATCCAGTTTTTATAACTGGTCGGGATTTTCAAATCCAGTTTCTATAACTGGTCAGGATTTTCAAATCAAGTTTCTATAACTGGTCGGGATTTTCAAATCCAATTTTTATAACCGATCGGGATTTTCAAATTCAGTGTTATAACTGGTCGGGATTTTCAAATGCAGTTTCTATAACTGGTCGGGATTTTGAAATCTAGTTTCTATAACTGGTCGGGATTTTCAATTCCAGATTTTATAACTGGTCGGAATTTTCAAATCCAGTTTCTATAACTGGTCGGGATTTTCAAATCCAGTTTTTATAACTGGTCGGGATTTTCAAATACAGTTTCTATAACTGGTCGAGATTTTCAAATCCAGTTTCTATAACTGGTCGGAAATTTCAAATCCAGTTTCTATAACTGGTCGGGATTTTCAACTCCAGTTTTTATAACTGGTCGGGATTTTCAAATCAAGTATCTATAACAGGTCAGGATTTTCAAATCTAGTGTCATAACTGGTCGGGATTAATAAATCCAGTTTCTATAACTGGTCGGGATTTTCAAATCCAGTTTTATAAGTGGTCAGGATTTTAAAATTCAATTTCTATAACTGGTCGGGATTTTCAAATCCAGTTTCTATAACTGGTCGGGATTTTTAAATCCAGTTTTATAACTGGTCGGGATTTTCAAATCCAGTTTTATAACTGGTCGGGATTTTCAAATCCATTTTCTATAACTGGTCGGGATTTTTAAATCTAGTTTTATAATTGGTCAGGATTTTCAAATCCAGTGTTATAGCTGATCAGGTTTTCAAATTCAGTTTCTATAACTCGTCGGGATTTTTAAATCCAGTTTTATAACTGGTCGGGATTTTCAAATCCAGATTTTATAACTGGTCGGGATTTTCAAATTCAGTTTCTATAACTGGTCAGGATTTTCAAATCCAGTTTCTAAAACTGGTCGGTTTCTATAACTGGTCAGGATTTTGAAATATAGTTTCTATAACTGGTCGGGATTTTCAGTTCCAGATTTTATAACTGGTCGGAATTTTCAAATCCAGTTTCTATAACTGGTCGGGATTTTCAAATCTAGTTTCTATAACTGGTCGGGATTTTGAAATCCAGTTTCTATAACTGGTCGGGATTTTCAAATACAGTTTCTATAACTGGTCGAGATTTTCAAATCCAGTTTCTATAACTCGTCGGCATTTTCAACACCAGTTGTTATAACTGGTCGGTATTTTCAAATCCAGTATCTATAACTGGTCGGAATTTTCAAATCTAGTGTCATAACAGGTCGGAATTTTTAAATCCAGTTTCTATAACTGGTCGGGATTTTCAAATCCAGTTTTATAACTGGTCAGGATTTTCAAATCCAGTTTCTATAACTGGTCGGGATTTTCAAATCCAGTTTCTAAAACTGGTCAGAATTTTGAAATCCAGTTTCTATAACTGGTTGGGATTTTCAAATACAGTTTCTATAACTGGTCGAGATTTTCAAATACAGTTTCTATAACTGGTCGAGATTTTCAAATCCAGTTTCTATAACTGGTCGGGATTTTCAACTCCAGTTTTTATAACTGGTTGGGATTTTCAAATCCAGTTTCTATAACTGGTCGGGATTTTCAAATCCAGTTTTATAATTGGTCGGAATTTTCAAATCTAGTGTTATAACTGATCAGGATTTTCAAATCCAGTTTCTATAACTGATGTGGATTTTCAAATCCAGTTTTATAACTAGTCGGGATTTTCAAATCCAGTTTTTATAACTGGTCGTGATTTTCAAAATTCAGTTTTTACAACTGGTCGGGATTTTCAAATCCAGTTTCTATAACTAGTCGAGATTTTCAAATCTAGTTTTTATAACTGGTCGGGATTTTCAAATCCAGTTTTTACAACTGGTCGGGATTTTCAAATCCAGTTTCTATAACTAGTCGGGATTTTCAAATCCAGTTTTATAACTGGTCGGGATTTTCAAATCCAGTTTTATAACTGATCGGGATTTTCAAATCCATTTTCTATAAGTGGTCGGGATTTTCAAATCTAGTTTTTATAACTGGTCAGGATTTTTAAATCCAGTTTCTATAACTGGTCGGGATTTTCAAATCTAGTTTCTATAACTGGTCAGGATTTTCAAATCCAGTTTCTAAAACTGGTCGGGATTTTCAAATCCAGTTTTTATAACTGGTCGGGATTTTCAAATTCAGTGTTATAACTGGTCGGGATTTTCAACTCCAGTTTCTATAACTGGTCGGGATTTTCAAATTCAGTGTTATAACTGGTCGGGATTTTCAAATGCAGTTTCTATAACTGGTCGGGATTTTGAAATCTAGTTTCTATAACGGGTCGCGATTTTCAATTCCAGATTTTATAACTGGTCAGAATTTTCAAATCCAGTTTCTATAACTGGTCGGGATTTTCAAATGCAGTTTCTATAACTGGTCGGGATTTTGAAATCCAGTTTCTATAACTGGTCGGGATTTTCAAATACAGTTTCTATAACTGGTCGAGATTTTCAAATCCAGTTTCTATAACTCGTCGGCATTTTCAACACCAGTAGTTATAACTGGTCGGGATTTTCAAATCCAGTATCTATAACTGGTCGGAATTTTCAAATCTAGTGTCATAACAGGTCAGAATTTTTAAATCCAGTTTCTATAACTGGTCGGGATTTTCAAATCCAGTTTTATAACTGGTCAGGATTTTCAAATCCTTCAAATCCAGTTTCTAAAACTGGTCAGAATTTTGAAATCCAGTTTCTATAACTGGTTGGGATTTTCAAATACAGTTTCTATAACTGGTCCAGATTTTCAAATCCAGTTTCTATAACTGGTCGAGATTTTCAACTCCAGTTTTTATAACTGGTTGGGATTTTCAAATCCAGTTTCTATAACTGGTCGGGATTTTGAAATCTAGTGTCATAACTGGTCGGGGTTTTTAAATCCAGTTTCTAAAACTGGTCGGGATTTTCAAATCCAGTTTTTATAACTGGTCGGGATTTTCAAATTCAGTGTTATAACTGGTCGGGATTTTCAACTCCAGTTTCTATAACTGGTCGGGATTTTCAAATTTAGTGTTATAACTGGTCGGGATTTTCAAATGCAGTTTCTATAACTGGTCGGGATTTTAAAATCTAGTTTCTATAACGGGTCGCGATTTTCAATTCCAGATTTTATAACTGGTCAGAATTTTCAAATCCAGTTTCTATAACTGTCGGGATTTTCAAATCCAGTTTCTATAACTGGTCGGGATTTTGAAATCCAGTTTCTATAACTGGTCGGGATTTTCAAATACAGTTTCTATAACTGGTCGAGATTTTCATATCCAGTTTCTATAACTCGTCGGCATTTTCAACACCAGTTGTTATAACTGGTCGGGATTTTCAAATCCAATATCTATAACTGGTCGGAATTTTCAAATCTAGTGTCATAACAGGTCAGAATTTTTAAATCCAGTTTCTATAACTGGTCGGGATTTTCAAATCCAGTTTTATAACTGGTCAGGATTTTCAAATCCTTCAAATCCAGTTTCTAAAACTAGTCAGAATTTTGAAATCCAGTTTCTATAACTGGTTGGGATTTTCAAATACAGTTTCTATAACTGGTCGAGATTTTCAAATCCAGTTTCTATAACTGGTCGAGATTTTCAACTCCAGTTTTTATAACTGGTTGGGATTTTCAAATCCAGTTTCTATAACTGGTCGGGATTTTGAAATCTAGTGTCATAACTGGTCGGGGTTTTTAAATCCAGTTTCTATAACTGGTCGGGATTTTCAAATCCAGTTTTATAACTCGTCCGGATTTTCAAATCCAGTTTCTATAACTGATCGGGATTTTTAAATCCAGTTTTATAACTGGTTGGGATTTTCAAATCCAGTTTTATAACTAGTCGGGATTTTCAAATCCAGTTTCTATAACTGATCGGGATTTTTAAATCCAGTTTTATAACTGGTTGGGATTTTCAAATCCAGTTTTATAACTAGTCGGGATTTTCAAATCCAGTTTCTATAACAGGTCAGGATTTTCAAATCCAGTTTTATAATTGGTCAGAATTTTCAAATCCAGTGTTATAACTGTTCAGGATTTTCAAATCCAGTTTCTATAACTGGTGTGGATTTTCAAATCCAGTTTTATAACTAGTCGGGATTTTCAAATCCAGTTTTTATAACTGGTCGTGATTTTCAAAATTCAGTTTTTACAACTAGTCGGGATTTTCAAATCCAGTTTCTATAACTGGTCGGGATTTTCAAATCCAGTTTCTATAACTGGTCGGGATTTTCAAATCCAGTTTCTATAACTGGTCGGGATTTTCAAATCCAGTTTCTATAACTGGTCGAGATTTTCAAATCTAGTTTTTATAACTGGTCGGGATTTTCAAATCCAGTTTTTACAACTGGTCGGGATTTTCAAATCCAGTTTCTATAACTGGTCGGGATTTTCAAATCGAGTTTTATAACTGGTCGGGATTTTCAAATCCAGTTTTATAACTGATCGGGATTTTCAAATCCATTTTCTATAACTGGTCGGGATTTTCAAATCTAGTTTTATAATTGGTCGGGATTTTCAAATCCAGTTTCTATAACTGGTCGCGATTTTGAAATCCAGTTTCTATAACTGGTCGGGATTTTCAAATCCAGTTTCTATAACTGGTCGGGATTTTCAAATCCAGTTTCTATAACTGGTCGGGATTTTCAAATCCAGTTTCTATAACTGGTCGAGATTTTCAAATCTAGTTTTTATAACTGGTCGGGATTTTCAAATCCAGTTTCTATAACTGGTCCGGATTTTCAAATCCAGTTTCTATAACTGGTCGGGATTTTCAAATCCAGTTTTATAACTAGTCGGGATTTTCAAATCCAGTTTTATAACTGATCGGGATTTTCAAATACATTTTCTATAACTGGTCGGGATTTTCAAATCTAGGTGTCATAACTAGTCAGAATTTTTAAATGAAGTTTCTATAACTGGTCGGGATTTTAAAATCCAGTTTCTATAACTGGTCGAGATTTTCAAATCCAGTTTTTATAACTGGTCGGGATTTTCAAATCCAGTTTCTATAACTGGTCGGGATTTTCAAATCCAGTTTCTAAAACTGGTCAGAATTTTGAAATTCAGTTTCTATAACTGGTTGGGATTTTCAAATACAGTTTCTATAACTGGTCGAGATTTTCAAATCCAGTTTCTATAACTAGTCGAGATTTTCAACTCCAGTTTTTATAACTGGTTGGGATTTTCAAATCCAGTATCTATAACTGGTCGGAATTTTCAAATCTAGTATCATAACTAGTCAGAATTTTTATATAAAGTTTCTATAACTGGTCGGGATTTTAAAATCCAGTTTCTATAACTGGTCGGGATTTTCAAATCCTGTTTCTATAACTGGTCGGGATTTTCAAATCTAGTTTTTATAACTGGTCGGGATTTTTAAATCCAGTTTCTATAACTGGTCGGGATTTTCAAATCCAGTTTCTATAACTGGTCGGGATTTTCAAATCCAGTTTTATAACTGGTCGGGATTTTCAAATCCAGTTTTTATAACTGGAAGGGATTTTAAAATCCAGTTTCTATAACTGGTCAGGATTTTCAAATCAAGTTTCTATAACTGGTCGGGATTTTCAAATCCAATTTTTATAACCGGTCGGGATTTTCAAATTCAGTGTTATAACTGGTCGGGATTTTCAAATCCAGTTTCTATAACTGGTCGGGATTTTGAAATCTAGTTTCTATAACTGGTCTTTTCAAATCCAGTTTTATAACTGGTCGGGATTTTCAAATCCAGTTTTTATAACTGGTCGGGATTTTAAAATCCAGTTTCTATAACTGGTCAGGATTTTCAAATCAAGTTTCTATAACTGGTCGGGATTTTCAAATCCAGTTTTTATAACCGGTCGGGATTTTCAAATTCAGTGTTATAACTGGTCGGGATTTTCAAATCCAGTTTCTATAACTGGTCGGGATTTTGAAATCTAGTTTCTATAACTGGTCGGGATTTTCAATTCCAGATTTTATAACTGGTCGGAATTTTCAAATCCAGTTTCTATAACTGGTCAGGATTTTCAAATCCAGTTTCTATAACTGGTCGGGATTTTTAAATCCAGTTTCTATAACTGGTTGGGATTTTCAAAGACAGTTTCTTATAACTGGTCGGGATTTTCAAATCCAGTATCTATAACTGGTCGGAATTTTCAAATCTAGTGTCATAACTGGTCGGAATTTTTAAATTCAGTTTCTATAACTGGTCGGGATTTTCAAATCCAGTTTTATAACTGGTCGAATTTTCAAATCTAGTTTTTATAACTGGTCGGGATTTTTAAATTCAGTTTCTATAACTGGTCAGGATTTTCAAATCCAGTTTCTATAACTGGTCGGGATTTTCAAATCCAGTTTTTATAACTGGTCGGGATTTTCAAATTCAGAGTCATAACTGGCCGGGATTTTCAAATCCAGTTTCTATAACTGGTCGAGATTTTGAAATCCAGTTTCTATAACTGGTCGGGATTTTCAAATCCAGTTTTATTAACTGGTCGGGATTTTCAAATCCAGTTTCTATAACTGGTCGGGATTTTCAAATCCAGTTTTATAACTGGTCGGGATTTTCAAATCTAGTTTCTATAACTCGTCGGGATTTTCAAATCCAGTTTCTATAACTGGTCGGGATTTTCAAATCCAGTTTCTATAACTGGTCGGGATTTTTAAATCCAGTTTCTATAACTGGTCGGGATTTTCAAATCCAGTTTCTATAACTGGTCAGGATTTTTATATCTAGTTTTATAACTGGTCAGGATTTTCAAATCCAGTTTTATAACTAGTCGGGATTTTCAACTCCAGTTTTTATAACTGGTCGGGATTTTCAAATCCAGTATCTATAACTGGTCGGAATTTTCAAATCTAGTGTCATAACTAGTCGGAATTTTTAAATCCAGTTTCTATAACTGGTCAGGATTTTCAAATCCAGTTTTATAACTGGTCAGGATTTTCAAATCCAGTTTCTATAACTGGTCAGGATTTTCAAATCCAGTTTTATAACTGGTCGGGATTTTCAAATCCAGTTTCTATAACTGGTCGAGATTTTTAAATCCAGTTTTATAACTGGTCGGGATTTTCAAATCCAGTTTTATAACTGGTCGGGATTTTCAAATCCATTTTCTATAACTGGTCGGGATTTTCAAATCTACTTTTATAATTAGTCGGGATTTTCAAATCCAGTGTTATAACTGATCAGGATTTTCAAATTCAGTTTCTATAACTCGTCGGGATTTTCAAATCCAGTTTTATAACTGGTCGGGATTTTCAAATCCAGTTTTTATAACTGGTCGGGATTTTCAAATTCAGTTTCTATAACTGGTCAGCATTTTCAAATCCAGTTTCTATAACTGGTCGGGATTTTCAAATCCAGTTTTTATAACTGGTTGGGATTTTCAAATTGAGTGTTATAACTGGTCGGGATTTTCAAATCCAGTTTCTATAACTGGTCGGGATTTTCAAATCCTGTTTTATAACTGGTCGGGATTTTCAAATCCAGTTTTATAACTGGTCGGGATTTTTAAATCCAGTTTTATAACTGGTCGGGATTTTCAAATCCAGTGTTATAACTGATCAGGATTTTCAAATTCAGTTTCTATAACTCGTCGGGATTTTCAAATCCAGTTTTATAACTGGTCGGGATTTTCAAATCCAGTTTTTATAACTGGTCAGGATTTTCAAATTCAGTTTCTATAACTGGTCAGGATTTTCAAATCCAGTTT
>NW_028323263.1:0-71911 GCF_984573655.1 Nuphar pumila | reverse complement strand
TGCTCATTCAGCTCAAGAGCGCGATCAACATAAGCGTCAGCACTTTCGTCGTCGCGCTGTCGAAGTGCAAAAAGTTGCTCCTGTATTTGCACCTGCTGCGGGCGCAGATAGTCCTGATGGCGCTGTTCCAGGAGAGTCCACATGGCAAAGGCAGAGGGCGCATTATCGATAACACGTGCTGCAGCATCATCAACATTCATAACGATGTAAGCTTGTGCAGTCTCGTCACCTTCCTGGTCTGCTGGAACGGGCTGTGCAGCAGGGGCATGCGTCAAGTAGCGGCGCAGGTTCTTGGTGGTAGCGAAGGCCAGCATTTTCTTGCTCCATCTTGGCCAATTTCGCGAAGTAAGTAGAAATCCAGGCCCATGTCTGGCGGTAGCTCCTCCGCGGTCGTCCATATTAGGCACTCGGCAGTGAGCTCGGAAGTGTCGTATCCAAATGAAAGTACGGGATAACACGTTTGGCGCAGCGGAACGTGCTGGACCCATAACCTGTTGAGATTTAGTGACAACTTACAGATTGTTGACAGTACAGAGAATATAAGCCAAGGACTCTGGTGGAGGATGCCAGAGTATTCCATCTCCAGTGGGGAAGGTAGAAGGATCTGGGGTCACTGGAGACACTACTTAGGACAGATCTAGATAGACGTGAGACTGCTAGTCTCACGTGGACATATAGTTATCTAGCTAGGTACCCACAGAATGAAGGAGTACTTTTTCCTTGTACTCCAACAGGTTCTAACCTTTTCTGACTCGCACGGTGATTGGGGGAAAAGGACTGCGTGACGGGGACTGGCGTTGTACGAGTGTGCAGTGAATGGGGACATGAGCTGCATGCATGGCATCTAGGCTACATCGTACGGCATAGCAAATGTTGCACCGCGACTAGTCTGGTGGTGTTGAGTTCCTGTGATGGCATCTGACCAGTTTGACCAGGGAGGTGACAGGGCAGCCAGTCTTACCAGACGCCTGCTGGGTCGCTGGTTCATCACATTGAGCCCAAGTCAACCTATACGCTTGATTGCAGAGAAATGCGTGGTTGCGTTGGAAAAGAAAAGAAAGGAAACGAAAACATGTCAAAAAAATCACGCCAGGATCACGCAAGCACTACGCCTGCGAGGACATGCCCAAAGGGCTTCGGCATGGACCGACATTCGCCCCCGATGACAATGTTCGCCATGCTGCGAATACACCTAAGCATTACGGTCATGCTCCGTGAGGTCGACAGGGGGCACGCGGAACAGTGTTGGTGTGCATGGGGTTGGGAGGGGGGGGCAAGGCTAGGCTATATTTCCCTCAATCAGTGAAGAAGAGCTAGTAGTAGGTTGAGGTGACGATACAGCATCAAGGGTGTTTATACGGCACAAGGGACATGGCGTGATTCCCGATTTAGTTGATTGAGTAAAATTCAAGGGGATTCTACACGCTGGAGATGACATGTGGGTTGACATGATGTACACTAGATCTATCTATAGGTTGAGGAGCAACCCTGGATGGTAGGGTGGGCTCTGTGAAAGCTGGCTTCACTCTCACGCAAGAAAGCTTGCTTTGCAATCCCAGAGACAGCTACTTATGCAAACAAAACCGAGCCGATCACAAGGATACGCTCGTGCCAATCTGCATGACTGTGCCTATCTACCACTCACTCGGCTGCGATTAAGAAAGACGCCGTTCTAAAGCCAGGCGTAGACAAGCTGATGAACAACGTATATGGGAATGTTATCAGGGGACAAGATGAGCAGCTCAGCTGACATGACGTACACTAGGTAGACCCAACCTCAGATGAAACTAGACCTAGCCCGGATGACGACGTGTTTTGGTCTTGTACTGGTCAGTCACAGCATGTCAAGGTTGCCTTATACGTAAGTATGCTTCGCCGTTTTGCGCCTGGGTGCTGTGAGCGTTGTTACAAGGAGTCGATATCCTACCTACCACAAAGGCCTGTGTGTTGCCAGCCAGCACACGCATTTCCAATGTATGTGGTGCTTGGGAGCTGTGTACTCAAAAACTGTGTGACGCCGCGGCTGAGTAAGTGTTGATATACACGGGATGGTATTGCTCTGATGGGCATCCACAGTTTGTTAGTGAGAGCCAGGATGACTCGAGCTCGCTCAGGTGCATCCATGCCACGTCCCAAGACATGTTGCACTGTGGAAATTGTGTGTCCTTCCCTCGGTGCGCACAGCTACATGCAGTGACTGTTCAGTGACACATTACGCACACCACGCACCCGCAGCAAACGCATCCGCATGATCATCAAACACAGACACCTAGAGATACCCCACCTTGCCTGGCGCTCACTCTCTCGTACTCATTGAATCACATAGAGACGCAATTATCATAGCGCAAGCCCGCGTTGAATCAAGTTTAGGCATTGGAACAGTTCAGGACTGTCAACCGCTGTTCAGCACTCAAATCACAAACTTGCAACATAAGAGAAGCTTCAGACGGGCCACCAGAGCCTACCATGTTCGCATCATCTTTACATCACATTGACAAGAAACAGTCAACAAACAATGTTCGCTTCATCAGTACATCAAATCTATAGATTTTGGCAGGACACGGCCAACAAAGTTACCAAGTACGCACACTCGGAACAAAACAGCTCACTGAGTTCACACCGGCGGTCGGGACAGGTGCCCAACGGACAGGCCACGGACAGAATGGTCGCATCATTACATCACATGGACAATGGCAGGAAATAGACAACAAGAAACAACGACAGCACAGAGGAAAAGATACATCACTACATCACAAAGATAATGGCACGAAATAGACAACAAGAAACCACGCATCATCATTCGTCATCGTGACGACACAATGACAACATGCATGGTGTCATCACGAATTCCCACCGAACATAGCACCAAATATCCAGGAATTGCTGGCCGATTATCCAATCCTGCAGGATGAGATAATCCTCGATAAGGCGGACAAGTGCCCTCAGTATATAAGCACGGTGAACCGTAATACCTGTAAGTGACAAGTGCATACGGACCAGGCAGGTGATCTGGCAAACAATTTCTTGCGGATGTAAATACAGTATATTTTTGCAGTTTGACTAGCATCTCAGAAGAAGGAAGGAAATCGGCAGTGCGCCCCCCTCTTCCTCCATCAGCAGAAACCCTTGAAGAACCGCTTCTATATAGTGTGTGTATCGTGTGTAAGTGTCCGTGTCACTCCGATACTCAGTGCTGCAATCGCCAAGGAGAGTGCCAAAGCGCGTCACGCGCGACTACGCTGTGGGTTCTGCATAGATTCGTATGAGGAATTGGGCCCTTTCCAAAACAGATATTGCGTTATCGTCCTTCGAGTCTAGGCCGGTTGTGATCTCATGAGGGAGGCTGGATGTGCTATGGTAACGTGGCGACCGTTCTGGTGACTTGAACCCTGAGGCAGGACTGCGTCGCAGACTCTCCCGGACCTGAAACCATTTACCTCGCGCTTTTAAGATGATGAGGGTACGTGTACGACGCAAATTTCAACATTGTAGCGTCAATCGTGTTATGTTTGACCGTCCCTGGCAGTGGGCCATTGCTGGGACACCTGAGCCGACGCTGTCAGCGCCCTCGTTGCAACATTGTCGACATATGTCGATGCCTCGTTGTTTGCGCCGGACAATATACGATTTCCAAGGCCTGAAGATTTGCAATACAACTGCATAGAATGACGTACACGTTATGTTTGGACGCATCCCAATGGGTGGCTATCAAACCTAAGGTCAAGTGGTGAAACTGCACCTTCGTTTCAAGGGGTCATACGTTCGAATCTTGGTTCGACCCAAGCGGATCTCCAGTGTGCCTGGGACACCGGACACCAATGGTTAGAGAAGTTGCTTTCGAAGCATAGATTACGCCTGCCAACATTTGGCGGCGTCCAAATTTCCATTTCCACAAGGGGTGGCGTGCGCGGCCACCTGTAGACGCGCCACGGATGTGCGGTGAGGCCTACCGCAACATGTGAGGGGCCATGCAAAGTGTTCAAGAAGCACTAGTGAGTCACGGTAGCCTGATGCATATCTCACATCTGCAAGACCTCGTAAGTGCTCATACGGACGATGAGGAAGGTCATAAACTGTGCATTAATCAACAGTGTCCTGAGCAGATGTGATGCGCAGCCCAAAATTCAGACATGAGGAGCATGTGCAGGTTTTGCTTGAGAAGCGCTTCAAGTAGGGCAATTGCAACATCAGCTGCATTTGTCTTTCATTGCCAGCATGCAGGAAAGAGGCAATGTGTAAGCACAGCTGACCAGCGAGTGCCAGTTCAGCTTTTCTGACATCCAATGGGAATGCAGGGGCTCTCGTTTGCTACGCTTGCCACTGTGGCATGTATGCTTGATCTCCACAGCGAATGCATACTCTGATGCGGACATCCTGAACTTCGCGCTTAAATCTGGAGTGCTTGGAAGCTGAGTTCTACTCGTGGGCTGCCTATGGAAGGGTCTTTGACCAGATGCAACGCGGTGGTGACCTCCCAGCGTCGGAGGCATGAAGGCAAACCTGGGATCGTACCAGGTGAGCACACATGCGCAGCTCATGTGCATGGCAAAAGGCCTGTTACCTCTGCTCTGCATTGAACTCGCCAAAGCTAGTTGTAGTCCTCAAGAGATAAGCCGTTTGTGGTATGTATGGGCGTGTGGCGGCGCCTTGCGGGTAAGTACCAGGTCAAACTGCGATAATCAAGAAACGGACACTGCCCTGGCATTGTGTGGCACTAATCCGCAGTAATCCGCAGCGACCATCGGGTGGTAAACTGAGAACCACACGGGAATCCGTTATTCCCAACAAGGCCTACTACACTGACAATATTGCAGGGAAAGTGGTTTGGAAGGGCCTGATTCCTCCGACTGACGCGACACAAGGCAGCTTTGAACTCAATTCGAGTGACTGTCCGTTGTACATTCTAGCCAATCGGCAGAGTAGCAGGTTCGCCGTTGCCTTGCCTGCAACTGGTTGCAGGCTGCCATCTGGGTTCCACAGCAAATTCTGCGGTGGTTGTCATGAACCCTATACACAAGGCGTCGAGAGTTGCACGGTTGACTTAGTGGAACTTGACAAAAGGTGGGGGTAAACGCTACTCCATGTTCAGGGAGCAGCTGAAGAGATTGCAATAGAAGAGATCAGCACGTGGAGTTCCTCCGTGCCGCTCTTGAGATCAAGCTGTACCATGTCCGAAGATTGATATTGGCGCTGCATTCTCTGCAGCTGCCAACGCAGCCCTTGGCACTGAACTGGAGCCTCCGTTCTCCCCATACGAAGACTACATCAAGTTTCTGCACGGCTCTCTGCTGTTTTGAGGATGTAGGTGTGATGGCGTACAATGGAGCCAACGGCGTCATCATGTCCAAAGGTAAGCATTGCCTCAGATGTCAGGGCCCCAATGCCCCCTGGTTACGGCCATTGGATGTCTGACGTGCATGAAGAATTCACTTTGCCTGAACCATTTCAATTCGCGTCTCTGGAAATTCCAGAACTTGGACAGTTCTCTCGCAGTACGCAAGCGCATGTTAGGCTTCCCGTTGAGGTAAACTTCTGGTGCTTGTCTGCCTAGCATCGACATGCAGCCGGCCATCAAGTGGAACCAAGCGTGATTAAATTTGACCTTGTATGCAAATTGACGGTGTCAAGTACTGTACTGTCAACACTGGCTGCAAGACCTCGCCGTGCGGTTGATATCATTGATGAGTGTTTCTGGGATGCGGTGGAGCGGCACTTGCGCCTGTTCCCCATGGCCGACCAGCCTGGGCCTGAGGCCGAAGCCCCCTGGGTACGTATTCCTCGTCGTGTTTCACGACGCAGGGACCTGGCATGAATCCCGATTGATTTATCTACTTAATTATTCACGTGTTTAAGGCGAATCTGTTGCTCATTGCGAACATGTCAGCAGACTATCTCGGAGCAGCAAGGAGCATCATGGCTGTTGAGGCCTACCACGCTGGTATCATCCGCAGCCAGCTGAGCGAGGTTTTTGATGTGGTGGTGCAGCCGTACGGTGTGCCAGTCTCTGCAATCACAGCTGCAATTTCCGCTGCCGTCGATGGCTTGCTGGCCTTGGATAGAAACCAGCCCATTGGTCCCCTCAGCAAGATGCCTAATCTCACCCCCACTGACATGAATGCACTGGCCTACTCTGTCAATCCCGATGCTGTCCTCAACGTTGTTTTCCTGAGCACGACCGCATCCAAGGGCGGCTTCTTTCCTGAAGGAATCAACGGATTGCTCGGTCAGGTACGTGATTGTTGCAAGCCTGCAGCCATGCCTTTTTCTCTCATGACACCTGATAAATGTATACCGTACTGCCGCTAAATATTCAATCGAAATCGCAAGAAAATGGCCGTTTCGGACAAAGTTTGAATATTAGTGTGATTGAATAGTTAGCGGCGATACGGTATTACTATTGTGGGGAGGTGCATAATGGCCTGGGATGCTCGCATGTGTTGGTAACATAGCAACTACCCCAGGCCAACTATGCCGTTTGCTGATGAGTATGCGCTCATGACATCTATGGCAAGATGCATACCCTTGCCCATCTGTCAAACACAACATTGTGGGTAGCAATGAGAGACTGTGTGCGTCCTAAAGCTGCAAAGTGATGGGAATGTACCTCGATTATATTGTTGTAGGTGCATGCATGTTGGCAACTGCAATTACAGCCTGGGAATCCATGGTAAAGTTTGTGCAGCCACTGCCAACCACCTCGTATCTTGCATGCAGACTCGTGGATTGCTCACCGATGACTGCGCTGGTGCAATCAAGGGTCCCACGCTACGGACAGTGTGGTGGTAAGAGTTATACTGGATCTACGTGCTGTGAGCAGTACAACACATGCGCCATGGTGCGACATCCCAGGAAAATGCTGTATTGCTGACAGGCAAGAAAAGAATAGGAAATCAAGCGGGATCCACGCCAGGTGCATTGAAATTGTCACTTACACAGGCAAGGCTGAGCATGATGTGCTGTACCATGCAATCCTTGATGATACGTTGAAGAGTGATCTGGAACAGGCCAACGTCTTGCACAAGCACCATGGCAACAGTTAGCGAGCAAGGTGAGTTTGTGAAGTCAAGACGTAGTTAGCTGACCGGGTGTTGCCTATGCAGACCAATGACTACTTCAGCGCATGCGTACCTGCCAAGCTACCGGAGGGCGTGGTTGCATGGTACGGCAGTGTGGAGGTGAAGCTACAATGGTCCAACTTCTTGTGAGCATTATCTAGTTGCACAGCTATGAACAGCTTTTACAGCCAGTGCATCCCTTCAAATGCATAATTAGCTTTAATTCAGTGCCTATGCTAAAGCGGTTGAACTGCCACTTCGATTCAAGGGGTCATGCGTTCGAGTCTTGGTTCGGCGCAAGCGGTTATCAGGTGTGCCAAGGACATTGTTAGAGAAGATGTTCTTGAAGCAAATTCTGCCGTGAATCATACCTGACAGCATGGCGGGCGTCCAATTTTTCATTTTTTCATTTTAATTAAGTTTGACTCGGTGTGGGCATAGTGGGATATGTCAGCGTGGGATATGTCAAATGTGGGATATGCAGCGTGGGATATGTCAGCATAGTGGGGCGGATAAAGTTGTCTTATGCGACACAAGAGGTCAAACAATGTAAACTCCACTTTGTATTTACCAAACTGGCAGCTCCACATAGTCACATGTTGGCAACTCCTGTAAGTGTTTTTGTAACCGAAGATGATGTAAATGTTGCCACATCTTCAATACGCAACATGGTAGAGTTTTGCATACGTAGAGTACTCAACATGACTTGCACTCTCGCTTGTGCAATGTCATAAGCCACTCGCAGAGTGCCGAGCGATGAGTAGCCTGGCAAGCACAGCTCTCGTTCGCATTGTCTTTCAATGGCAAGGTCAGGCACAAGCTAGTGTGTTAATGAACTATGCCATGCTTTCTGCGCTTGCTTCGTTCCAATTGCTTCCATGGAGGCCACGTGCATGCCGTCTCTGCCCAGGTGCACACCAGCATCTACAGCAAAAACTAGGTCACGGATGTGGTTCGAAAAAACAGATTGTCTCCCGTATTTCCTATACCGGCCAACAGCACTTGTGAGCTGAGAGCTTGCTGACACGAGCACCAGAAGGCGAATGTGCAACACAACAAGCAAGCAGTGCTGTAATTTAATAAAAAAAAGTTAAAGAAAAATACAACTACCATTGTATACAATACCATGAGATGATTACGGTCTGTGACAAGATGGCTTTTCAAATGACTAGGCCGAAGTTGGCTGAGTCACGGCGGTTTCGGAACCATGTCTCATCATCGCCTCAGGGCATGGGACGAACTTACAGACGCAACCTGGAAGCATGCGAGGCATACAAACGAGTGTGCGCATGAAATAATGGCCGCGGTCGGCATTTGTGCAGTAGTGTTGTACAGCGACACATGATCATCACATCCCACGCCACAAACAATGTCCTGTACAAAACGACATCGGACGTTACATGCACAAAGCGGACGGTGCCAGACCTTTACACGTCCCGCACTGTGCGATGCTCCGAAGAATTGTGTTTACATTCATTGGGTATGGATGAAAGGCACTATCAAACCAAGCCCTACCCAGCTGCAAGACTAACGGAGAAACAGCACTCCAAACGTTGTGCAGCTCGCTGCCCGAAATCACAACCTTGACGATCCGTCATGGTTGTGTTGTGCTATTGGAGAGCCCAACACAAGCCTGAAAATCTAGATCTACTCCCGTAATACGCGCCCAAAACGCACTGAGCGCCTGCTCTTTTCCTGACCTACCACTCATCACCGCCGATACATCATCTCCGCCAGTCAATCTCCTAACGAGCACGGTGTTTCGAAAATCGCAAAACAAGGCATACGGCATGAACAGACCTCATGCGTGCTAGGAGTTGAGCATGCACGTAATCAGCGGACATGGGGGCGGAAACCTAGTTCAGCTAAGCACTGTCTCACTTCCCTTTCTTCTTGTTGCCTTTCTTCGCATCCATAGGCTGTCGATCGTCGACTTTCTTCTTCTTGCCGTCGCTTGTTTTCGCGGTCTTCTGGTCCTTTACGGTGCTCTCCTCCTTCTTCTTGCCCTGCTCTGCAACGTCCTTGCCTTCTGTGACATCCTTCGCCTTCACAGATTTCTTGCCGGAATGCTTGTCATCCTGTTTCTGCGCCTTGGCAGTCACTTCCTGGGCAATCGCTTCCTGTTTCTGTCCCGCCTTGGGCACGGCTGCCTTGGCATCGTCATGCGCCTTCTTGGCAATCTTGCTAGAGCCCGATACCTTGTTGATGTCGGTTGCTTTCCGCTTCTTCGATGAGTTGTTGCCAAGGGAGCAGGCTCGACGGTTTGAAGCACACCTGTGACCACATTGCATCGTCATTGCATGCTTCGCATGGACATGCTTGCCTCAAGTAATGGTAATGGTAGCACTGATTCACAGGTGGTTCTTGAAATTGTAATGACCATGTGGATGTGGTTGTGTGGAGAAAGCTTCATCACTAACATGAAAGCACTGAATGTGTTGCATGTTAATCGCAGAAGGCCATATTGCTATTAAGCTTGAGAGTCGTAGCAAGGGCATGCGGTGCCAGCAGGATGTATCTCGAGATAGACCAATTTGCTGAGGCCTAACCCCTAGAAGCAAGAGCGCCTGGCTCAACGGACCCAACAAGCAGTGGCCGACTTCAGACAGAGTTCGCTTGCTTTGCAAATATGTAGGGCGAATCCCTTGAATTGTTGTATTAATAGTGCAACCTTATTTACTTTATTCCCAAGTAGTTCTTGGAGTTGCCAATGTCCATGTGGATGCGGTAGTGTTGTAAAAAGATACATCATCATCATCAACCTGCCACATGCGATACGGTGCCTGGCTCTCTTGGGCCTGAGCCGACTAGTCTTGCGTATCTATGCGATGTCACGTTCAGTCAATCAACAGGGTTTGGAGCATACCAAAGGCATGCAGAGCGAGCACAAGGTCCAGCTTCGACTCATCGTCATCCATGTCAATGTCCTTCACGGCAATCGTTTTGCCGTTAGTACATGCCAGAAGCTGCGCCACGGCACGCGCATGTTCCTCTGGAATGTCGAGGGTGGGATATGGATCCTCGTCATCCTCGTCGTCATCCTCGTCACTGCAAACCGCTCCGCTCCTTCAATCGTAATCGAGCTGTCACAATGCAAATGCACTGGTTTGCATATGTACGTATGCCCCAAGCATACATAAAAATATAGGTACATATTTTTACATAGGTTGTGTTGCATAAGATAAATATGGCAGCCCAGAGATGGCGGCGTTGACAAGTAGACATCCAGAGTTGATCTCAAGGTCACCATGTAGTCCACCGACGCACACTACTTGCGACTTGCGGGTGCAGTCGCACTCAGTTCAACTTCATTGATGCAGCTCACAAGCGCTTTGAGCATGAGGTGCAACTCTCACCCTGCTAGTATTCCTATAGTGCAACCTGCAGGTGTGACCTCAGATATTGGATAGTGTGAAGGTGTGAAGTGTCTCGTTCGACATCGAGACATCGAGAATTGAGACCCTCACCAGTCTGCGAGATCAAATCGAGAGATCTTTGATGGATGATAGGTCGATGATAGGTCCATGACACACCGGATATAGAGATACGTACAGATGACCAGCTGTAGGTCATGATATCTGTGAATGCGTCATCGGATAAGGCGCCTGGGATGGCGATGGACACACCTTTCCTCAACTCCCATCTCGGCACGCAGTTTAGCCAGCGCTTTCAAAGCCTTTGCCTGGTCATCCAGGTCTTCCAGCTCACTGTCCGACTCGTCCACAATCTGCATTGAAAAGTGGCTTGTTTGTTATGGGAACACCGCAGTAACGCTGAGAGCATTTTCTGCTTTACTTGGAGGATGTCCAGTCCATAGTTGGGGATAGTTGGGGTGCCGAGACTGGTGGTGGCGATGATGTTATCGTGAGGATATGTACTGGTGCTGACACCGTTGACCATGGCCCCGGCTGTTTTGAAGCACTATAATATGTGCATAGATGCTCCATACCATCATAGGATTCTGTGGAATGTTTCAAACCAAGCAGTGCTGTCATCATGACATCACATAGACAATGGCAGGAAATAGACAACAAGAAACAACAGCAGCACATTCGAAGTGATACAGCTCATTGAACGTCAGCGGTCGGAACAAGCAAGCCTGTCATAAATGCGCGGCCGCTGGCACGAGCTAAACTTGAAGAGAACGACGGTACATGATAGCATTGCCCCTACATAAGCCGATGCTGAGTTCCCGTAGCGCATTGGTGACAAATCCATCCTTGATAACATCACCCCAGCACTCGCTGTTATCGCCAGGGTATTGAGCAGCTCCATCGCCAGCTTGTCCATGCGGCCGAATGTCTCATGTGACAGCGGGCTGAAGGCGTAGCCATTGGGGTCAGCGGATTGATACTTTGTCCACTTCAGCTGATCCCGTGCAGCTGCTTCGCCACCTTCCACTTGTGCGGCTTGCACGTGGGAGGGTGCTGTCATCATGATGTTTCGTTTAGAACCCTACCGCATCCAGGTATTGCGCATGGGGCAAAGGATACATCAGCACGGAAAGTGCCTTTCGTGACTGCCATTACAGGTGTCCACCCCCGTTTTGAGCTGGAAATTCATGTAATCTTGGCTATCTGGACTCAATAATCCTTCTGACAAAGCACTGGTCACGGCGACTAGTTCCTGGTGCGCCTTCGCCCAATTGAATGTGTATTTGTACCACCGTTTTTCAGGCATCGTCAACGCAAACCTCACATTTTTGATCATATTGAAGACAAGCTAACCCCAGTCGGTAGCGGTGTTTGTTGCCAGACTTTCCTGTCCACCGATAGGAGATGATGCAAGGGTTGCCTGTGTTCTGATCAACGGCAGCGCACCCAAAGCTGCTGTTGTGCATCAACCAGAATGCAATGGAGGGATGCATGGGTTACATCTACAGGGAGTAGCGATCCATGGAATGTTGTGTGACCGAGTCCATGCTGCTATCTCAAGGTTGCCAACGCATCTAACCTTTCCGGTGATAATGAAGTGGCATTGTCTCACCTGTTCGTCAACACTGGTTTCAAACGGCATGGTTCAACGCTCACATCAGCATTGACATTTACGGTTTTGAATGGCACCATCTCACTTTTTCATCAGCATTGCCACTCATAGTTTCGAGTGACTTGGTCGCACCTTTCCATCAGCATTGCCATTCATGGGAACTGCTTCATAGGGTGGCTCCTCTGCGTCGTCGCTATCCTCGTCATCACCCGCCATGAACACGCCGTCCTCATCATCATCATCATCATCATCGTCCTCGTCATCGCCCTCCATCTCCATCATGTGCGAAAGGCGGTTGTTTTGCAGGCAGCCTTCCAAGACGAAGAAGTCACCCATGCGAGCAGCCATCTCGTCTTCAGATAGATCGTCGTCCTCGTCATCAAACGCCAAATCATCATCGCCGTCGGCCTCCTCGTCATCATCAACCTCAATCACCGCGCCCATTCCATTGTCGTCGTCTGAATCACTGTCCCTATCTCCAAATCCGGCTGGCTCGTCATCATCGAGCTCTTCATCATCGAATCCAGTCAGGCGGAAGTAGTTCTGCAGGTACACAGAGTGTGTGATGCAACTTGACATGTTTGATGGATGTTTTGGCGCCGCCAAATCGTGACATGCCTCATATCAGTTAAGTGTGAATGGCATGCACGCCACTCTATCAGAAGCCAGCAATCGGTCAAACGCGGCCACAAGAGGCGCAGGAAATAATCAACAGATGTACACAAGTAACCTGCCCAGGAGGCGAGGGTCATTCAGGACCCCAGAACACGTTGCAGCCAGTATTTTGCCAGGCTGTGTGATTTGCGGGTCCAGATGCCTTAAAAATGCATGATGTTTTAGGACAGAGATGGGTGTTGAAGCCCGTTCTGGCGAGCACTGATTGCAGCGCACCGATCCACGGGCACAAACGATGCTATCCAGGGTTGGAGGCGGCCCAGGAGCGGGCAATTGCTCATCAGTGGGGGGCAGCCGCGAGCGCGCAAACTCCTGCAGCAATGTTTTTCAGGAATGAGACACCTGAAAAACGATTCTTTGCAACATTACCAGGTCAGGATATGGTATGTCAGGCTGGTCCAGGTACGCTTGCCTCAGATGAAAGTGATGGTAGCACTGATTCCCGAGTACTTCTTGGAGTTACCAATGTCCATGTGGGATGCGGTGGTGTTGTAAAAAGATACATCATCATCGTTACCATGTGATTTGCGAGTCCAAATGCCTGCAAATGTAAGAATCGGGGACAGATATGCCCTGTTAGACCGCACATCAACGGCAACGGACTGATTGAGCATGCTGTTATCTGTCTACAGCGCTACCACGTCTGTGGTTCGGCATTTTTCTGAACTCCCCAATATACTCCCTTATTACCTCTCAACGAACTCCCTGATTTCATTCGCCTCAAAAATATGCAGAACAAAGCATCCATGTTTGGTTCTCGCTGTAGCTTTGTACTCACCTTAGCGATGTCGTTGGCAAGGCTTGCAACGAGCAGGGGGGGCGCTGGGAGGGGTGCTGGGGTTTATGAACGTGGTGATTGTGGTTTGTACACACGCTTGGCCATATCATTAGCAAGGCTCACGATGTAGGGGGGTGGCTGTGGTAGTTTGTCATCGCCTTGCAGATGCCGTTGGCAAAGCTCGCAATGAGGGGGGGTGCTGTGGTGGTTGTCGTATATGCGCACCTTGGGGTGTTTGCAAGAGCGGCTGGTGAAGCTTTCCAGGAGGGCCTGCTAGTTCCTATTGCTGACGTACCCTAGGGGGCCTTTGTACCGCCAGTGTGTGTCGGATTCTTTGTTGCGGCCGAGCTATAGGGCTATTCTGTCTCTTTTGTGTCATTGGATATACGCACCTTGGCCATGTCGTCAGCGATGCTCATGATGACCTGGGGGTTGTTCTCGACGACGTCCGCGAAGTCACGGAGGGCTTTGGCAAGGCGGGAAGCTGCTTTGGCGGACGCCAAAGGCACCATCAACTCGTCATCGTCATCGCCAGTCACCACGAGGTCGGTATCATCTTCCCCAAGAGCAAGCAGGCGCTGGATGCCATGATCATGGATGAAGTTGATCGGCAACCCCTTCCTCATGCTCAGCGGCAGGGAGGCCTTGTCGCCTTCCAGCTGCAGGGCATCATCCCATGTCAGTGCTCCTTAAGTCGATTTGCTTGTGGGTCTGGATCCCTGAAATTGCATGTGAATTGGGAAGGGTGTGCTGGTACAGAACGCACTACATCCGGCTGCCGTGACCCGTTCCCAGCTTGCCGAATGCTCTCTTCAGACGGTAAGAGCAGCTAAAGAATACAATCATGATTATCTGGGGCAGAAATGGGAGTCGAAACCCATTCTGGCAAATCACAGCCCATTCTTAGTGTTTCTTGGCGTGACAAGCCAGATATGCTTGATGCTCAGATGTTGATAATGGTAGCACTGTCCTTGTTGTTTGTTGTCTATTTCTGGCCATTATCTGATGATGATTTATCTTTTTACAACACTACCGCATCCACATGGACATTGGCAACTCCAAGAACTACTTGGGAATCAGAGTTATCATTACCATCACCTGAGGCAAGCGTACCTTGACCAGCCTGACTTACCATAACCTGACCTTATCTATGTGATACAATGGTAGCACTAATTCCCAAGCAGTACTTGGAGTCAACATCTATCAGCACGCTATCATCCCATCCATAGTATTTGCCTGAGGACAACGAAAGGCACACATCACATGGGGGTAACACGTACCGAGCCCCAAGAGGCTGAGGCTGGCTGATGGCGGCGTACCTGTTAACAGCACTATCCACATGGACATTGGCAACTTCAAGAACTACTTGGCAATCGGTACCAGAACCGTCACCTGAGGCAAGCACACGTGGACCTGGCTGGGTCACACAATTGCGCAACACGCTGAAGCTGCGCGCTGCTGCCACGCACAACTGCCCACAACCGCCCACAACCGCCCACTGCTGAAATATCTTGAGAAATCTAGTCGAGATCCTCACCACATCTCGTGTATCGTGGGTTTCTCCTGTTCAGCTTATAACCTGTATCTTAAGCATTGTACTGTTGTGATGATAGCACTGAATTGCTCTGTAAAAACTCGTTCTTCAAACAGCTTCTCTTGTCAACTTGTACCTCTGTTCCGCCAAGGTGCACATGGCCGGAGCTCCAAATAATGAGTATGGCTTGATATCCGATGGGTTAAGTTATTTTACTTCTTCAACACCCACAACTACCCAAAAGGAGGGAAGCGTGCCTGTCCGCACTTGGCAAAGACGCGCTCTGCTAGCATTCCCCAGGAGTGCTCCTGGTAGGTGGAGATGGTGAGGTGGGAGGATGGCCCGTCGTGGGCGACGGCCTCGTGCACGGTGCCGCGCGGCAGGTAGAGCACATCGCCGACGGAAAGTGTGACCTCCATCACTGGATCGCCGATCACGGAACGCGGCAGGTCCTTGCTGCTAGTGCTGGGGAGTGTGAAGCCTCCCACTGGACTGTATACCTTCCACTTCTTAGTGCCTGCGTGCGCCCATGCTGCGAATCATACTCTGCTGCATTCACGAACCCTGAATGCTGACAGTGTGTCGTTGGACCCCGACGGTTGCCTGGTCCAGATGCCTGAAAATGCATGAATTTTCTGGACGGAAATGGGGTTGAACACGTTGTGGCAACGCACTGTGCTGCTTCCACAGCCGCGGAATGCTTTGTGTCATCGAGGAAGTCTCTATATGTGCCCACACGACCCTGTGGATGTCCGCGCATGAGCTGCTCGGTGTCAGATGTATGGCGACCAGGGATGCAATTTCAAAAAGTGATTTCGACAGTGACAAACAGCAGTGAGGTGACGGCGTGTGATTGGTTTATTTACGTGTTTGAGGGGTCATGTAATAGGGATCCCATGAAGCACAGACGACGTCTATTGCATCCAGCACATCAAGAGTGCATGCTGCTCTGGGTTGGATGTGATCAGAGCGAGTTTGAATCTGTGAGATTTATAAATAATTCAATCAAGAATCATGCCTTGTGTGGAACCCAGGTGGATGACGTTGCATGCTGTGCGTGGTCATGAACGGTATCTGCAACGGTCCAAGAGTGCTGCGTACCTTGAGTCTGGCACACCCACAGCTCCACATCATCGTGGTGTGGTGCAAGCCCTTGAGCGCCGGCTGGTGTGATGTAGGCGTTGCATCCCACCAAGCAACCGATGTCACGCTCGAGTGCGGCGCAGAGTGCCCATGCACAGTCATCAAAGCGCTGCGGCTGATGCACCTTCACACGCCATGCGACAAGTTAGTGCCATGCTTTCTCTCAGCCCAAAGCCACCCACCAACTGTCGAAAATGTCCTATGCGTACGACTGAGCGTATCTATTGGTATGCATGTGCAGATGCGTACAAATACGCTCCCTCGAACGCGACATCTGGTTAAACCGCAAGCTGGAATTTCAGCTCGACGTGGATGACCGATGTGCGCAGGATTGATTGGTTGCGTTGTACGACCATCGCCTCGAGCGGACACGCACCTGCATCGTGTAACCTTCAGCAAAAAGATTTTCGACGGACGCACGATCAGCTATGTCTTCACCGTTGCCTGTCTCTCGCTGTTCGGCGACGTGGCGTACTGCGTTGATGTCAACTCCAAATCCCAGTACCTGACCCTCTGCTTCAAGCCGGTCGAGGGTGTCGTAAAAGGTGCTGTGCGCCAACACGCCGTTGAGCACTTCCTTGCGCTGAGCTGTCGCCTTGAACAGAGTTGGCTTCTGTTCCCAGCAATGCTTGAAGAAGCTACTTGGAGTCTGCAAATAGGTGCACCAGTGTATAAAAATGCCACTCATCACAGCAACCCTGACAGATTATCTTTCAGAATCCAGAATCACAGAAAAAAAATGTTTTTACACCGAACTATGTGTATGTCATCATGGCTTTGAACGCTCCTTGGCGCTTTGAGTGCATATGTCCTTGGACTATCCGATGACTCAAAAAGATGCTTTCTGCTAATTTTCCCAGCAGTTTGTGCCACAAGCAACTTAGCTAGAACGGAGGAAACCATAGTAAACCTTTCATCCCGTGCCAGCCCACCGTCATGAGCTGGTCTTGGAGAGGCCGACCTGCCCGCCGCCAGTTGCACGGGAATATACACAAGATTGGGCACCGTAAAGCGCGATCACACCGGCAAGGCACTTTCTGGAAGACTTTATCAGTAGATTTTGCAGCAAAGTTGTACATCATTAGCCGCAGGCGATGCCACAAGGCTGTCAAAGGTCACAAGCGAGCAGAGAAATACCTCAGGAGCAACCAGAAAGCGGATGGGGTCACTGTTGACTTCCGACATACTGGATTTCGTTGCGGGCACTTTCATCTTAGTACTCATGTTGAATTGCTAGATTCAACAAGCTATAACCTGTTCGTGCCCAGGTGCATGAAAGATAGAAGCTCGTTTGCAAAAGCTCTAGTATCGACACAACATTCCACAAGTTTCCCAAAGGTTAATCGTAAAAGCAAAGCGGTGGCCCAACAATTCATCAGCTTGCTCTGCATTCTTACCTGTTATGTGCGGTAAACCAACACACACACCTGAAAGTGGCTTCAGGGGTCGCCAGTCGACCACTGACGGGTGCATGCACAAGGGCAGGTAGCCTCAGACAAGCGAACGGTAAGGCCAACAAAGTTGAAATTAGGAAACCCGAAAGATGACAAGTACTGCGTTAAGTGCAAGACATGTGTGTCGACCTCATGCTAGGGCGTAGACAAGGGCATTCCAATGCAACCGCCATGCCTTGTACGCCTGTCGCTTCGCAGAATGCGGCTGACATTACATGTCTGTCGAAGTGACTGGAAGTCGCCGTGATACCGACAAACACCCATCATCACTACAAACCCTACCTTCCCCAACACCTCCTTCTTGCTGACAACGGGCATCATGGCTCCCGATTATCTCGTGCTCATTTGTTTATGTGCCTTTATCATGGCATGTGACTTTGTCACTTGCCAGGTTATTCTCATAAAGGTGCGCTCGTCTGCTCTTGGTTTTCGTGGCATTCGATTGGCACCAACCAGGTGGGTGACGAATTGCCTCGCTCTCGTTCGCTGCATCAAAGCACCGTTTACGCTTGCTATAATTTTACATGCCTCGGATGATTTGCTCGTGCATATGTGGCTGCCAAGTCAGACCGCTGTCGTGGAGAAAGCGAAGCGCAAATTCCGGTTATCCTATCATGCTGTGCAGGGTGGAACCGTCGTCAACGCAGATCAACAGTTTCTCGCTGACGTCCTCATTGAAGGCGAAACAATCAGTCGGGTGGGGCGTAATATACAGCCTCCCAGCAACTGCGAAATCCTCGACGCGACCGGAAAGCTCGTGATGCCCGGGGGCATCGACCCACACACGCATCTGGACATGCCCTTCATGGGCACAACGGCTGCAGATGACTTTTTCAGGTGTGTTATGTGCAATTTACAACACTACCTAGGTCACAAATCTAGCGAAACAAGGGCCACCTTTGGAAAACCGCAACCATCCCTTGCTGCAAGCGTCCCTCATTCGGCCCTCTTTCGGCCTGAATTACCACAACCAGCATGCACAGGAATCAGGGAGGGTCCCTTCAGCTGGTTCCGGACAGGACTGGGAACAGGGATCAGGCAGGCAGTGGACGAAAGTTTTGTATTCGATCATTATATACTGGCCCCATGCGGCCGTACTTTGCTGGCTTCTAAAAGCCGGCTGCACATTGAGCATGCACACACTTCGACCCTTGAATTCAGCAGATCTCCATGTCAGGAAGAGAGCCAGTAGTAGGATCCCACATCCACCGGACGAGAATGGTCTTGTGAAACTATTTCGTCTTATGTTTGAGCTGTTGGCGCTGTGCTGAGTGCATCCCTGGACAAGGTGGAGCACCTCGCCAGCTTTACGTCTGTGTCCAGCATCCTGAGTCAACATGATGATAACTGAGTGTAAATGTACCAAAGATGCCCAACGTTTCTGACCAAAGTTCAACTCCGTTTCTTGTCCATGTAATACGGTAGCGTTGGAACCACCGATATCACACCACTTGGTGAACCAAACACACAGCCAGTGGCAGTGCGAGACAGCAGCTCGGCGGTCAGCACACACAAGTTGCAACTTCACTGCCTGCTGGTTCCGTCAAGCACTGACTGGTGCGTTTGGAGCAGATCTGATGTACTGACATGGGTATGCGATTGAGGGGGGGCTGTTGAGGCATGGCCGAGCCATGTAGTTGCTTGCTAAACGAACGTGATTCTCATTGGATGCAGTTCACAACATTCCAGTGCTTCACCAGAATGGGTTTAAACATGAATGGGTTTCAACAATTTTGTCCCAAAAATGCATGAATTTCCAGGCTTCCAGACCCGACAAATCAGAGGGTCTGACATTGCACTGCAACTCGCAGGCTCAAAGAGGGTCGCATGCCGTACTCACCACGATATGTTGACTAGTGTTGCCTTCTGCGTGGAAATGCTGGTCAGTTGCTTCTGTCAAGAACAAAACAAGTACGCCAGCCCACAAAAGGCGGCGTTTCTGTCACTCCATGTGTCACCCGTCGTGTCGTCCTCTGCTTTACCTGCTGTGTCACCTTGTGTGTCACCTTAATTAAGCCAGGGATTGGGACGGGGCACTGGGGTGCACCCGTCGGATGGGTCACCCATTGTGCCACCCTTCGTGTCAACCAAAGCGACCGGTTGCATCACCTAATTAGTCATCCCAATTGTTACCGGTTGCGTCGCCCAATCAGTCACCCTCCATGTCACCTGTCTTGCCACCCTTTAACACCTACCTGTCTTACCTTTCTCGTGTAGTGTGAACCCGGTGGACAATAGTCTCCGCACTCTAGAAACTTAGCAAAATAAGGCCTCAACTGTTGCGCAGCCTCAGCTCGTGCAGGAAGCTTTTGTCTAGTTTGTCGAGACTAGAGGAAGGCTTCTTCAAACCACGTCTAGAGCCTCATGTCAACATTGTTGCACCGGTTTTTTCACGGCAGGTTTAGTCACCCTGTGTGATCAAAGTGTAGTGGACAGGCAGCCGCGCTGGCGGGGGGGACAACAATGCACATCGACTTTGCGCTTCCGGTGGCCGGCAACCTCATGGCGGGCCTGGCCGACTATCGGCGACGAGCCAGCAAGTCCTGCATGGACTACGGATTTCACATGGCTATCACCACATGGAACGAGGAGGTTGCAGCTGACATGGCCAACATGACTTCCGCTGGCATCAACTCATTCAAGTTCTTTCTTGCGTATAAGGTGCGTTGCCAATGCCTAGCCGGATGGGCTCCGGTCCGCGTTCTTGTCCCTAAAATTCATGCATTTTCGGGCATCTAGACCGGCGAATCTCACGGTCTGAGGAGTGCTGTGCTTGCCTCGCTGCCCTACTCACGATGACTCGGATGCTCACTGGCAGCGATTGGCATCGAAGTATAGATGATTTAGGAGTAATTAACAGGCATGGATTGGTCCACTGGATCGGCAAGGCACGAACCACAGTGGAAGATCATATTACGACCCGGCTGTGTGTTTTAACAAGATTGTCAAAGAGGAGGTCATTCTTGTTTGATGCGTGAGTCAGCCGTGGCTCACCATGGCCTTGCCTCTGTCATCTTCCAACCAGTGCTTCGCCAAAATGGGTTTCGACCTCCATTTCCGGTATAAAACTCATGCTATTTCGGTCATCTGGACACCAGAAATGGCGCGGTGTGGGGAAGCATAGGTTTGGGCCGCTTACACACGTTCAGGTTCGGCACTGGTGCGGAGGCATCAACAGCCTTGAGGTGTCAGCTTCGCTGCATCCCTTGCAGTGTATGGACAAATTGCCGATGTTACATACATGCTCCCACATATACAAACAGAGCATTGTCGAGTCAGTCAGCACCGTTGCAACCCAAATATCGTTTTAAGTTGTCATCATTCAACAAAGCGATGACCGAACTGTTTGCACCGCGAGACTATCGGCCCACCAGCAAACGCCAGCAATGCCAGCTTGTCAGGCACGAAAGCGTATGTCTGACAGCAGAAACACTGATTCCCTCATTATCGAATTCTGTAGGCGCTGGTCCGGAAATTGGGCAGCGAACTACGCGTTTGTACAGCCCTGACGTGAAGTTGACGGTATTGGAATACATCACCCCGTTGAGGTAGCGACAAACGTGCTCTAGTTTGACGTTGCATTTGATATGAGGTTTCTCACCTCACCTCGACCCAAACGCTGCCATCGCAAAGCATAAGTCCAAGCAGATCATCTCTGTTAGCTTGACCAGCCAAGCTGATCAATCTGACATTATCAGCCTTACTTTTCATAGCTGTTTTTTCAATAAGCTCAGCTTTAGCGGCTTTGGTCACACGTACCATACTCCAACAGAAGGCAGGCTCAATGCAGGGAGCATTGATGGTCACCGACGAACAGCTGCTGGCCGGCCTCCGCCGCTGCAAGGAGCTTGGCGCCCTAGCACAGGTGCACGCCGAAAACGGTGACGCGCGGTCGCCGACGGGCAAGCTGCCGTCGCAGCAGTCGGCATCCTCGGGCCGGAGGGCCACGCCCTGTCACGGCCCCCTTCGCTAGAGGGCGAGGCGACGGCACGCGCCATTCGCCTGGCGCACTTCGTCAACACTCCCCTCTATGTCGTGCATGTCATGAGCATTGATGCTCTGGATGAGATCGCTCGCGCTCGAGCGCGCGGCCAACGCGTCATTGGGGAGCCTGTTGCGTCGGGGCTTGCGCTGGATGAGTCAGCTCTGTGGAACCCTGACTTTAAAGTCGCTGCACAGTTCGTGATGAGCCCCCCGATTCGCAGCGCTGAGCATAGGTGCTTTCGGCGATGCTCTGTATGCTGATCGAGGCTTTGCATTATGATAATGAGGGTGTGTCTGTTTATGGCAATATCGCATCCACACGATGATCATGATGGTGTGTTCGGAAAATCAGCATCGGCCTATGTAGGGGCAATGCTGTCATGTACCGACGCTCTCTTCAAGTTGTAGCTCATGCGAGCGGCCGCGTGTTTATGACAGGCTTGCTTGTTCCGACCTCTGACGTTCAATGAGCTGCATCACTTCGAATGTGCAGTCTTGGCTGCTTGTTGATTTCCTGCTGTTATCTATGTGATGTATGATGGTGTGTCTGTTGATGACACTAGCGCGCCATGTCATGATCATGACATGGTGCTCATGACCCTGAGAAAATCGCTCTTCTTTCCCTGTTGGAAGGAGTATGCTGAGTAGTGTGCTCGATGAAGGGTAGCTCTGAAGAAGGCTCTGGCCGGGGGAGTGTTACAGCTGGTGGCGACAGATCACGCGGTCTTCAATTCCACACAGAAAGCATTCGGCCGCGACGACTTCCGGAAGATTCCAAATGGCGTCAACGGCATTGAGGAACGATTGCACATCACTTGGAACGAACTGGTTCGTCCCTGATCTCCTCACCGAGTTAAGGGCGTTTGCAGTTATCCTGTTGACGGCTTTTGTGTTGTCGGTTCTTGCAGTTTTTCTGTTGTTGATGGGGTTAGGCAACCCGCTGGCGATCATGATGTATCTTTGTACGACACCGCATCCCCATGGACCCTTGAAGTTCCAAGTCTTCAATTATGGAGACGCCAGTCTCCATAAAATCTAGCATTTTCAGGGGTTGACCCCCGACATTCTGTAGCAGAGCGCTGCACTGCCTGAGCCTTCAAAGCTGGCTGCAATTACTGCAAAAAGCTCATGATAAGCAGAACAACAGGTTTGTTTCGATCCCACATCCGGCAACACTCTTGGGCAGCTGTCGACTCTCAAGAGCTCTCGCTCCATCGAGAAAGTGCAATGTGTTTGTATAGAGGCACAACTGCAGGCATGCGCACCCCATACCCAGCGATAATCTGCCGAACATCAGGGCCACTTGACTGCAATGCCGTTACTTACCTGACGGTTGGCCGGTCACTCGCACGATATTTTATCTACCCAAAGGTGCGTTACCCCCGAATTCACCCAAATACTCCCGAAAGTCTCAGTCCAGTACTTGGATCACATTTAGGGCAACCGCCAAATAAATCTCTCGTCAGCCAACCGTCAGATGAACCAAATTCATTCCCACAAAATGGGCGGTCACCGTCACGCTGTTGCACTCTTGCCAAGTTTCACAGAGAATGTACGTTCAGGTACGAATATATTTAGGTATGAATATGTCAAGGTATGAAAAACATTTGGTATGGATATAGAGCCAATACTCAAAAATGACGTCACGCTCCCAAAAAGCTCGACAATTTGTTGGTATTGATACAGACCAACAGTTTCTGTATGTGAGCCAATCCTGGCTGCATGCAGATCAATTCAGGTCTGATGACTCCAAGCAGCTTTGTTCGAATCACATCCACCGCAGCCGCCCAAATCTTCAACCTGTATCCTCGAAAGGGGGTCATCGCTCCTGGGTCGGACGCTGATGTCATCATCTTTGACCCCACCCTCCAGCACACCATCTCCGTGGAAACCCACCACTCCAACATGGACACGAATGTGTACGAGGGTACCATCGTGAAGGGGAAGGTGCGTTAGTGACCCCCGTTCTGAAACGGTTGCTGCTTTGGGCAGCGTTTCGCTACACCCTGTAATTTGCGTTGCGCGATGCCTGAAGATGCATGAAATTTCGGGGCGAAGCGGGGGTCAAACCCCATCCTGGCGAAGCACTGGCTTTGGCCACGCAGTTTCGCAAAATCATCATGGTGTGATCTCGGAGGAGGCCCTACCGAATGTAATCACTGCATGACCAGACAAACCGCAATCATCAAAGCATCATCCACCGTAACATTACCAACAAATGGGCTGTCAATGTCATGCTTTTGGACTCACCGCCGACTGACGTAGAGAAGGTGTGTCAATTTGTCAGGTGTGTTTGTAAGACAAGTACCGAAAAATGATGACACACTCCCAAAATCTCAACCAATTGTTGGTATTGTCACGGTAACCATCATTGATCAATTTTTATTCACCAAGATCCCGCCTCGATTTCGAGGCAACGTTCTCATTCCCCAAGGGTGTGTGATCTGATGTCTCATGATCTGATGTATCATCATCTTAGCACAGCCGGGTGAACAGCAACAACAGCGCTTGTTAATGATTTGATGATGCAAATGTTCACACCACTACCGCATCCACATGGACGTTCAACTCCAAGAACTGCTTGGGAATCAAGGATGGGGCTTGCAATGCTAGGAATTGTATATTGAGGATGTGGGGTGGAGACCGGACTAGCCCTAGAAACTTACATGCTGTGCTTCCCTGCACATCCCTGAAAAGTAGCTTCAGCCATGGCTGACTCGCCCGTTGTCAACGCCGCAAGTCATATCGCTCGGTGTGCCGCAGCACGTCCATCGGCGCCGCGTTGTAATACCTCATCGCCGCTAACTATTCAAGATGATGATGATGTATCCTTTTTACAACACTACCGCATCCACATGGACATTGGCAACTCCAAGAACTTGGGAATTCAATCACGCTAATATTCAAACTTTGTCCAAATGGCCATTTTTTCGCGATTTTGGTTGAATTATTAGCGGCAGTACGGTATACTCGACATCGGAGAGCGAATCAAGGTAGCTCTAGGTGCCCCGAGCACCTGCGTTGCATCACGTTTCTTCTCAGACTGCGGAACACCAAAACAATACCAACTCATGGGCGGCCATGGTCATGCTTTTGGAGTCACAGCCCAGTTCACATAGAGAAAATAGGCTGATTTCTCAGGTATATGTATCGGAAAATACCCAAAGCAAGGTGTCACGCTCTAAAAGTTGCGCGCCCATTTGGTGTTATTGTTACGGTTTGGCTCGTTCCTGGCCTGGCTCACCAGGCACTGTCATCTAAGCGCATGATTTGGTGTTCATCCAGGTACTCTCCACCATCAGTAGAGGACGACTCGTTTGGCACGACGGGAAGCTTAATGTGCGTCCCGGGACCGGCCGCTTTGTCAAGATGCCCTTGTTCGGCGATCTGCACTTTGGCCTGGACACGCAAGATGCGGAGCGCCTGCATTTCTCCTATGGGCCGACCCCTGTTCGTCGGCCTGAGTCACACGTCAAAGATGAGCTGTAATATTAGGCCTCTTGCGCGGCCAGCGATCAGTTGTTGTTTTTGCGGACCATCTAGAACCTTGGCACAGAAAGCACCTCGAGTTTGAAATGCGCACACTTGCTGTGGATGCTGGCTGGACGATGGAGTTCCTTTTTATAAGTCTATTACGTCCACAAGGACATCGGCAACTGCAAGTACTGGGGTACTCTTGTTACAAGCGACAGGGCTGGCAACACATAAAAAAACACAGAAACCAACACTGAAACAAAGACACAAACAAAGACAAAACACACAAGAAAACCAGCAACCTAAGCCACGCCGGGATCTTCCTGCGGTGCATCACACCCTGCATGGAAGTCCGAGCCGACGTTCACGGCGATACGAGAGAGGGACTTGTAGTACATGCGTGCGTTGCCCTTGCACAAAGCACAGCTGAGCTCCCGACGGACGCCACGTACGAAGGCAGCCTTGGACACCCGGTTCCCCCCCCCTGCCGCCAAGTCGCCAAGCTCCGAAAGGGGACTGGGGTACTCTATTTTATCTATAGCTTGTCCGCAATTTATGACCCCTTGACTCATCCGTGATTCCCCTGCTTGTCCTTCTTGCATGCGTGCTCGGATTGCATCTTCATGGCCCATCCAAAGTATTTTTATCAACACAAGCGCACTCTCGCCCGACGCTGTCCTCGTTTGGAAAACGGCAGAAAACAGTGCCAACACAGGTGTCTACCTCCAGAGTCAGCAGAGGGACCGCCATGGGCATGGTGTGGCTGGTCACAAAAGGGTGCCTTTGCTCTTGGAGCTGAAGCACAAGCTCCCCAGAAACGTCTCTCTCATAGTGCTTCATGGACGCGTGACTCCCGACTGTGTCATCAAGTTTATTCGTAGTTCCATTGACTCGAAGAAAAACAGACCATATGTAGATAAGCCCGTCTCGGTACAGCATGCTGCAAGATCAAGCACCATGCTAGGACGCTCTTATCTGCCTTTTCTTACCCACTTATTCCGCCGTTGTGGGAGATGCTGCAGCGGTGCATTCTTGACCTCCTTTTCTTGTGCATCGTGTTGTTTTTGTCAAAACAAGGACTTCAAAGGAAGTGTGAGGTTGTGCTGCACAGACATCGCGCACAAGGGCCGTCTTGTCCTATAAGGCATGCATGATGCATGTGATGTATCATCCTTTCAACACACGCATTCACATGGACATTGGCAACTCCAAGTACTCCTTGGGACTGTATTCCCTGCAACTTGCTTTCGTTTTGGGAGCTGTTAGAGAAGATGCTAACCCTATCCTTACATTGAGATTTGATAGGGCTACGTGATTCCTTTGTAACGATCACAAGTAAGCCTCAGTAAGCTAGTAATCATGGCCCTTTTGACGAGGGTCAAGTGGGTTGCGACAGAATAACTCTCAGAATAACTCTCGGTGATGTGTAAATGGTTTCAAGCCGAATCTGCCTACCTAAGCAGGCAGCTAGCTACTAGGAAGATTTCCATTAATCTGAAGTCTATAGAAGTAAAATCTGACCGGTAACGCACATCTGGTTACCATGGTATTGCAGGTCTTCCTAGTACCTAGCTGCCTGCTATGGGTGAGATTTTACTTCTGTTTGGACCTATCTTCACATGTCTGCCAGTAGAGCTTTAATGGCAATAACCCAGAGATTGGGACAAAACGAGGTCGTCTTCAGTCAATATCTCGAGACATGTATTTTACCACTGTACCATGAAAGAGCACGCAAACAAGGATGCATGTCACCAGCCTGTTTATATATGGTGCTCATGAGAGTTATCATGCTCATAGCCAGTTTCCCAGCTGTGAAACACATTTGGCAATGCCTCTATTCGAAATTCGATTGGGCGACTTGGGTGCCCCATGACCTGGCTATTGAGGGGAATGGCTGCAAATGGTGAGAATACACACAAAAGAAAAGACATTAGCCAGCCCCAAAGAAGGCGGCGTTGGTGACGGGCGAGACAGCCAGAGCTGATGGTGAGAATGCACGAGTCATGTATGGCAAGCAAATCTGGCATGGTAACCGATTGATTAATACACTTAGTAGACCTGCCTTATCTAGACTGTTTGCATCGTAACACACCCCACGTTGCTGGCAATGCACACATTGACTGCTTTGTTAGCCGTGCCTTTCAGCTTGGTCATTGCATAGTCTTGGGAATAATCACCACACGCGTATGAGATCGTTCACTTTTCTGCAAGCTGATGCCAATCAATTTCCCAAGAGTTCCATGCCAATTGCAGATCTTCGATACAGTTCAGAGTTGCTCAAGTGGGAATGGTGTTAGCCATGAGCTGAGGTTCACGTGCGTAACAACATCCACCGACACTCAAGCCATCTGTTTCTAGGGATACAGGCAAGAATCAGATCATATTCCTCCCCAGCCATTTCCAGATTTAAGATTCTGGCAGGCTGGAACGCTCCAAGAACGTTCCAGACAGCCCCACAGCTCTCTGCTGCCAAGCGTAGCGAGAGGTTCAGCTACCGCTCGACATACAGGTTAGGGATACCAGCAAGAGACTGCAGGCCACGGTCAGAGATGAGCGTACAGCCGTCAATGATGAGGCTCTCGAGGGTGGACAGCCCGGCAAGGTGTGCAAGACCCTGGTCCGAGATCAACGCGCAACCTCTGAGGCAGAGGCTCTGAAGGCAGGTCAAGCCGGTGAGGTGTGATAGTGCGTTGTCTGTGATGTGAAGGCAGCCGTCAACATCGAGGAGCTGCAGCGATGTTAGCCCTGTCAAGTGCGCGAAACCTCCATCACTGACCTGCCAGCAGCCGCGCATGTTGAGGTGCACCAAGGACGTCAGGCCGGAGATGTGCTCAAGTCCAGCGTCGGAAATGAGCTCGCACTTCTGGAGGTCGAGGTGCTGGAGCGCCGTGAGCTTGGCAACGCTATCGAGGCCAACGTCCGAGATGTGTTTGCAGCTCTGCAAGTCCAAGCGCCGCAAGGGCGTCAGATCGGTCAGCCTTGAAAGCCCGTTGTCGGTCAACCGCCCGCAATGCCCCAAGCTGAGGAACGTCAGCTTGACGAGCCGCGCGAGGTGAGTCAGGCCGCTGTCGGTGACGAGGCGGCAGCCGCCGATGTCAAGGTGCTCGAGGGCCGTCAAGCCGGTGAGGTGTGCGAGGGCGCGGCTATTGATAAGCTTGCAGAGGCATAGCTTCAGGTAGCGCAGGGAAGTGAGGGCAGAGAGGTGCGAGAGGCCATCGCCTGAGATGAGTTTGCAGCCGTGAACGTTGAGGTGCTGGAGGCGAGGGAGCCTGGAGAGGTACGAGAGACCACGATTCGAGATGAGCGTGCACATCTCGAGGTCAAGGAGTTCGAGGGCTGTCAGCCTCGTCAAGTGCGCGAGGCCCTCATCAGTAACCAACTTACATCGCGGCAGGTCGAGCCGTTGCAGGCTGGTCAATTCGGCAATGTGCATCAGGCCATAATCGGTTACGAGCTCGCATCCGCCTATGTCAGCCACGTCATCACCGCGCTTCCCGCCAAGTGCGACAGGCCGTCATCGCTGACGAGCTTGCACGCGCCGAGGTTGAGCCGCTCGAGGGCTGATAACCCTGAGAGCTGTGCGAGGCCGTCGCCAGAGACGAGAACGCACGCGCAGAGGTTTAATCGTCGGAGAGACGTAAGCGAGGAGAGGTGAGCGATTCCTGCGTCGGATACTAGGTTGCAGTCATGGATGTTGAGATGCTCGAGGGCGGGTAGGGCAGCAAGGTGAGCGATGCCGGTGTCCGAAATGCGATTGCAGACGTCGATGTAGAGGTGTTGAAGGCCGGTGAGTTCGCTCAAGTGCTCCAGACCGTCGTCGGAGAGGAGCTCAAGCCAGGCGAGGTTGAGAGAGCGGAGGGAGGAGAGCGCTGTGAGCTGCTTGATGCCCCTGTCCGACACGAGGATGCAGCGGCAGAGGTTGAGTCTGACGAGCGAGGTGAGGGCGGCCAGATGTTCGAGGCCTTCGTCTGTTATAAGCTCACAGTCGCTTAGGCTGAGGTCTTCCAAGGCAGTGAGTGCCCTCAAGTGCGGCAGTCCACGATCGGAGATCAGCTTGCACCTACACAGATGCATGCCGTGAGGATAGCAGAACCTTCGCTCACAGAAACAGGCTGCGTACCATGGGTACGTCTCTCTCACCGTGTTTCACGCCGCCGGCGTGATTCAAACTTACGGTGGAGGGGACATGGTGTTATTCCAGATTGATCGATCGATCGATCCATTGATTGATTGGTTGATTGATTGGTTGGTTTTAGGCCTTGCCAGGGATCTCTACACCATTCTTGACATTGACGAAGCGATGAAGCTATAGCTGAGCCGTCGTTTGGGGGACATTCCATGTTCCTTGATGTCCATTTGTATCCCATAGCCACGTGGTGTCCATTGCTGTCTTGTCGGTAGCTGCAATTAGATGGACACATCATGAAAGAGGGCTCGCACCTAATGCAAATCCTCAAATTCCTTGTGGCCTGGCACTTTGCAGCATCGAGCTGTCATCGAACAAACAACAAATGACAGGCCAGACACTGATAGGGCCAAGCACGAACGTTTTCAACAGATGCTTTGCTGGATGCTGCGGTGACAAGCGCACCATTCAAGGTTGATGTGCCGGAGAGAGGGCAGATTGGCGAGTTGAGCCAGGCCGTTGTCCGAGACTCGCTCGCAACCATTCCAGACTGATGTGCTCGAGCGAGGAGAGCGAAGTCAAGCTTTGCAGCCCGTTGTCAGAGACCAACCGGCACCGCCGCATGTTGAGTCGCTGCAGTGACTGTACATTGGCGATGTGAGCCAAATCACGGTCACACAGCAGCCTGCATTCTATCAAATCCAGCTGACGAAGTGACGTCAGCCCATTCAACTTGCGTAGCTCCCCGTCCGGAAACTGCCTGCTCTTTGTTATCTGCAGATGAGAGAACCTCTCGAGATGAGCGAGAGGGTGAGGTTGTGGCGGTGGTTGAGCTTGCCATACGCCATGCAGATGACCTTGTGGCGGACCGGCCAGTTGACCTGCAAATTGCTCGAGTGGCTGGCCTTGTTGATGGGGATCTGGTGGCATCTCCCAGGGTAAGTGTGTGCAGCCGAGAAGGTGTATTCTTCCGAGTGCCCAACAGTCATGCAACGGCACAGGGTTGTCCCCCTCAACCTTCACGGACGTTGCGCTGTGCAGGAACGCCAGGCGGAAGCGTCTACTCACAGTCAGCAGCGCTGCCTGCTCACGTGGGCTGGAAACCGAGGCTACTTTGCTCACGATGAGCTGCAGCACGTCGTTGTTGAAGTCCAACATGTCCAACTGTACAGGTGACGAACCTGCAAGACTGCTCGTGGTCACAGGAGCAGAGGGCATTGTTCTAAACTGGCTAATCCCCGAACTCCGTGCGTATGCATTTTGGCTCGTAAAGCCTAGTTCTAGTTCTTTAACCTAGAACAGCCATCAGAAGTTCTCTGATGTCCATTGTGTGGTACGTGCGACGCCTTTTTTCACGAGCTCCCACATTCGGCAGGCGATCATGCACCTGCAAGTGCTAATTTTGTGGTGCAAATGCCGATCGCACTGATCCGTGCCAAGACATGATTCACCGGTTCCACAAACATACGAACACGGCAAATACCCCGAACTTATTGGTAAACGACGTTACTAAGGAAGTCACGGATTACCTCAAGCGGCACTGCGCGCATGTCTGATACTCCACCTCTGGCGTTGTAGCAGCTGTATTCTCTCCGTAAACTCTAAAATACAGAAAGATAGCACGACGGCAGCCAGGGCGCGCGTCTTTGGAGTCTTCGAAGTGCGGTATGCCCTGGAAAAGCGACAAACTTTGGTGCAAGTAACGGTCGCTTTATGTCAGGCCCCCGTATTTGGAGCGAATGTTATCGCTGCTGTTGATGTATCGAGTGCACGCATAAGAATGCGCCGGACGAGACGTATGGCAAGACGTTGTTACGAGGGTTCCGGCCGTGTGACCTAACCAGACCCTACCAAACTTCGGTCAGTGCTGGACAGAGCGATATTTTTAGCACGGTGGTGCATGTCCATCAAAGCCTCCTACATGTGAAATACCTTGTTGCTTTTATGCACCACCTTCAATTGTCCTGTTCAGGCTGGATGTCATGGCCATTCATGAGCAAGTGCTACAAAGACGACATTTGAGCACGTACTCTGACTCCACACTCAGGCCCGCCATCGGTACATGGTCCAGAAGTTTGTGATAGAGAGCAGGAAGAGGCCTCGACTGCCGCTTATTCCCTCCCAAGGCTTCTTGACATCGTGACGACCTACGGGATACATGTTGAAAAAACGAGGGTCACGGGTGACATGGCCGAATGATAGGAGTGGAACAGACGAGCGCACAATAAACGCTGCTCGCAACGTACATCAACTGCCTGGCCATGCCCTCCTGGCCAAGGAGAACTTTGGTCACTTTGAAGAACAGTGCGTCATATACTCCGTACGTATCTGGAGATATGCGTGGCGCAAATATGGATGTTGAGCGCTCACCACCACATCCATGGAACGAAAGGGGCGCGACATCATACATAGAAGGAACTGAAAGGTCGAATTAAGGCCGGAAGGTGGTGTAGAAGACGTTTCATCCTTGTGTACGTAACAGAGGCGGATGCAATTACAAACTTTTGAAAACACTCGAGCTACCTCTCGAGGACTAGTAGCTGACGCCGTCAGTGGCGACCCACTACTTATGGCTTACGCGGACGTTTGATATCAATAGTTGTGTCTTACCGACTGACCGAAGGTCCGTGTTACGGACCGTGAAAGTCAGTTCAACTTGTGAACCTTTCAAAATGCCAACAAGTCGCAAATGCATGAACATGATCATTATCTATCTCAGAGATGGCTGTCGCAGCACAAAACGAGCGCAGAAATTTACTCGATTACAGGTGATCACAAAAGCCATTCAGGCAACCCAGATAGCGGTCTAATTTCATTCCAGTCACGCCTTTAGTACATGTTGTGATGAGCCGATCATGATGACATTTGGCCCCTCCTCTTATCAGGCTGCCAACCAGATTGCTCTCTGACATCTGGCGTACTGGAAAGAGCATGGCCGATCCGTCTCCAGTTACCTGCACAATCAGCCCACGACTGATGCAGTGCCGGGATCTAAACAAACATCACCCACACTCAAAGCAACCGGGGTACCCACAAGGATACACAGTCCTCCTCTGCAAACTGTTCTCATGATGATGTGTAGCTGTCAGTCAAGCACGCTCCGTGTCGATGGTGCCATCTTTGCAACATGCAAGCATACAGCTTCCCTAGCACCATCACAAGCACTACCAATGTGGAAGAGCACCAAGTTGACCAACAACACAAGCGGATACCTCTGAACGTGAGGTACGCATGCGACTGACATCATCACTACATACTTGACAGGCAAATCTTAACTTGGTCAAAGCACAAACAGGCACAATGCGACCATTCCCCCTACTCCAAGGCACGGGCTACCGAGCGGGAAGTGAATGATGACAGAATTGTACCAAAAGCTTCGAAAAGTGAACTTTTGGTGAAGCGGACAATGCGCTAGGACCAGTGTAAATCCCGCCCTCATGCAGTGACAAGGAATAAGGTGGCCCCCCAGCACACAAGCACACACTACTGGGATGGGGTGACGGGATTGATGATTTTGTCATGAGAGTGTGCATGGCGACGTATGTGTTCAAAACGCACTGCAATGACACACCTTCTTCTAAACGGTGCTATTCGCTGCGCAGCCTACTCTCATGGCTGGCGGAGTGGTAAAGGAGGCAGAACGACGATGGCGAGGCTGAGAGAAGCCCTGAGACGAGCGCACTCGAAACACTCCCCAGTCCATCAGCTCCACTGGTATCAGCTCCAAATCGCCAAAAGCTAGAGACGTCAGATGCTGAGGATGCTCCAGACAACCAGAGCCCCAAGTTTGTGGCAGCCACGTCGCTTGAGGCGTGTCTAAATATAGTTGCGCAGTCAAGTATGCCATGACACGGTATGTGTGTCGTTAGACGAACGAGTGCTGTATTCGGCTCTCGTCCAGAACTGCACAAGGAGCACTTGCAGTCAGATCAGTGCAATCAGTTCAAAGTTTGCTCATTAAGAGCTCATTTCCATTCTATGGTTCCCAATCAGGCGGGATGCGAAGCAAGGGCTTGACCTGTGTGGTGCACATCACAACCATGCCTCTGTAACCAAGGACACTGGAGCTTTTAGGGCACAAGGACGAGTGCATATCTGTCGGTGAAACAGCCCGGCACAACTCCACAGTTTGCCACCTCTGGTATGTGCACCACGGGACCAATTAAAGGCTTTTGAACCGTCAGGCCAAAGTTTGGGCATCGCACGTACGACGGTCGAGGCTTGAAACAGATGACAGGCGAGTAGCATGCTGCTAGTGTACACAAACATCATGCGGGACACGCCAACATGACATTTCGGAAGAAGTATGGCCGTAGAATGAACAACACGCCCTCTGGAAGGAGTCAAAGCGTAAAAAATCCAATATCTCAGATGTCTTCAATGTCTCAAAAAATCAATCAGCAGTGATGCCGCAGGAGGAGAGGGGGGGCACACACGTGGTGTGCTGACTGAGGCTGAGTCGGACTCTTCCTGCATTTCTCGCAACGCCCGCTTCGCCAGCGAGCCAATGTAAACCACCGTCACCGCACTCGTCAGGAGAGCTAGCGCCAGCTGCCACCACTGCACGCGTGACTAAGCATAATTAAGGTATGGTTAAGGTAAGCTCATTACCCAGTCAGGATCATGGGCTGCTTTCATGTTTTCCACCAGGCACGTTGATCTGTGGTTCTGAATGCCTTGAAATGCATGATTGTTAGGGGCAGAGATGGGGGTCCAACCCTCTTCTGGCGAAGCAATGGTGCATAAGGGCGTTAACTCCTCTGACGCGCGTTTCATGTCGAGCTGGAGCAAGGCCGTGTGCAAGGACTCACAGAGTGCGACTGCTGTTGGTGCGAGTTGGCGCCCTCGAGAGCTCTGCAGCATGGATCAATCCCATGCAATAGCTCCATGAAGGCGTCAGAAGACAGATCGCGACGCACATACTCTACTGACGCAGTACAGACGCAGCAGAGAAGCAAGTAGGTCTTGGAGTTGCCCATGCCCAGGTGTAAGCGCTCGTGTTGAACAGGATACATCCGAACCCAAAGACCGCAACGTCACATGGTGGCAATGGGCTCAAGAAATGCACACACAAGCGTGTGCCACAAGATCTGGCACTCCACTGGATGAAGAGACCAGTTGCGACAAAAGCCGCATCATCAGCATTGACAACGCCACAAGCAGATTGCTGCCTCTCTGCCATGCCGTTGAGGAGCTAGCATCGGAGCGAAAAGCTTGCCACAGCTGTGCTTGGGCTGCCCATGGCACCTGACGCTTCCTTGCTTACGCAAACAGGATGTTTGCTTGCGCCTTGCTATCGAGCCGGCACTGTATGATAAGCTTGGAAGCAACCTGCCCAGTTTCTCGCCAAACCCTCTGATTTTTCGGGTTCGGACACCCAAAAAATGCACAAATCGCCGTGACAGCAATGGAATTCGAGACCCGTTCTGGCAAAGCACTTACCTGCAGAGGCATCCGGCGGTCGTCGGCAACGGCCATCTTGCTGATCTTGCCGGCGATGACGTACGCGAGCGTTCCGGGCAGCATTCCGATCCACGAGCCGAGGGCATACTCCGGAAGTGCCACCGAGGTGAGTCCGTACAGGTAGTTGGATGCAGCAAGAGGAAAGAGCGGCGAGAGCCGCAGCAGGACGACCACCTTGAAGCCATGGGCGCCGATGACGCGGTCGATGGCTCGGAAGTTCTGGTTCTTATCCGCCCACGCCTTGAACTGCATCGGGGGGATCGTGTGTTACGATCGATAAGCAACCAGTCCCAATGCCATCCCATTGCCGACAAGCGTACTTCTCCCAGCACCATGTTTGGCTGTGATCGGTGCGGCGATGTAGCCGTGCTGCTAAGAATCACAAGTCATGAGCGGTACGACTTGCGCAGGATGGTTACGGGCATTGCCAGCGTGGGTGTTGGATGGTGTTCGATAACGCGGGCCTTGGTAAGTGCTTATGACTGGGTGTGCGGTTTTTTCTGGGAGTGCATCAGCAAATCAGGCGTGAGTAACAGCTGCTTCGTGGCAAATGGAAGAGCGGAGCTTTGTCACTGCCATAGGAATAATAGCAGCACCTCAAGACTCTACTCTACGCCCCGATAAATATGGTTGATCGAAACATTTTGCATGGCAGACGTAATGCAGCAGCATGCTCAGGTCCTATCTGGTCGTTGGTAATGGCTGTTAGTAGGGATGTACAAAAGCGTATGCTGGCTGCAAATTTCTGGGTCAGCACCGACACAAATAGATATTGAAAATCGGCTTTCTACCAGAGATACGCTTCTGTGCAGGCTTAGTTGTTAGCAGGGCGAAGAGTCTGAAGAGGTGCGTACTCTGTCGCGAGCGAGGTATCGGGCAATGAGGAAAGATAGGATTGCTGCTAGCGAGCCCGCGAGCGACGTGATGATGGTTCCCGGCAAAACGTTGAACACGGCGCCTGCCATCATTGTGAGTGGGATGACAGGAGTCATGAGAAGCTCGAGCACTATGTACAGCCCAATAAACGCGACCACCCCCAGGAAGCCCCAGTTGTGCACAAACGTCGAAAACATCCGGATGAACCGCCGAATCGGCTGCGCAAAGCCCATCCCAATCGCCATGAGTAGGACGAGCCCCAAAATCGGCAGCACTGTCCACAACATGCTGAGCCATCGGCTGGATGAAGTAGGCGTCTCCTGCAGGTCTATTTCTGGAGTGTAGCTGGTGGAGCTCGCGACGGGGGACGCTGGCTGATCGTGGATTCCGAGTGTGGGGGATGAGCGGATGTCGAGCTCCGCGGGGATGGGTGAGAGGCTTTCTGGCGGGGTTTGGAGCAGCGCTTTGCATCTTTTGGGAATGTTGGAAGGGGAAGTGGCTGTGAGCGAGGCAAGAGCCGGCGCGTCGAGATGCCTGTGGGCAGGGGAATGGGTGCGAACTACAAGGGAGGAGTGCCAGCAGTCCCAGGACGACGGTCTCATCAGGGGAGGGTTGCTTAGAGGAAGTACTGGCTCATCCAAGGCGCCGACCTCTGCGGACACATGGAAAGTTGGTTTGAATTAGGTTGACCATTTTCACTCGGTTCAGATCTGGTGTGAATGTTCAACACGTTGGCTGCCAGCGGGATGGCCTCAACTGTTGGCTTCAATAAAAGGCGATTCATTGAGTGGCCCACGATTGACTGCTTGTTGACTGCCAGCAAGGAAAGCCTAGACTCCACCACTTTGAAGGGGACGAGAATGAGAGACACACCGTTTCGCTGACAGCGCCAGTCATCCACTTCTGTAGCGCCTGCCATGGGAATGGATGCTACTGCATGCATGGCACCAAGCAATCTGTCACCTAGGCACGAAGAGAACATGTTCACATTGCTTTGAGATAACAAACACGAGCGAATGGTGCATTGCATTGGGCAGTATTCTGTGTCGACGGCTCAATTGCGTCTCCTCATCGAGAGGCCCATGAAGCAGCATATTCCACCCATCACAGCTCGCACTCGCCAATCTGCTCATGAAAAAAGAGTCAGCAGCCTCGCTTACTCAACGGATGGCGTATGTGCTTGGAGATCTGGCTGCATAGCTCCCAAACTCGAGGAAGGTTGGACGATGGTGTGAGCTGACGTTGAATGGGAAAAGACAAGAGATTGTGTTTGGTCGGGACTCTTCAAAGCATTGAAAAGATAGCTCAGACCTGACATATGCACTGTACTTCACTCACAGCATCAGATGGCTGAACCCTGTGACCTGATCCGACATGATAACCCGACGATCAGCGCACAGACAATTAGCATATCAGCGCTACTAAGCATCAGTCACGCATCAGCGTCTCATCCAGCACTACACAAGATACTGAACGTAAGCTATGGAGACACGTGCCTGCTACTCGCAATGTCCCGTTGGGTGACATGCGTTCCCACCCATCACACCATGACGCGCGTGTTCAACAACGACATCAGTAACGTTCCGCAATGCTTGGCTCGCCATGATCTCAGTGAATGGCTTGAAAGGCTATGTTGGCTGTGGTGTAAGGCGTCGTGAGTGCAAAAACTTTCAGGTGAACGCGGTGACACCCAACAAGCTACGTCGCTCGTAAGCACTTTTGCATAGATGCCAGACAATCGGCGAATCTGGTGTAAATTTGAAACTGGCATACATCATCTGAAGTTCGAGGAAAGGGCCTCTGTCTTGCAATGCCCTTTCTCCAAACAAGTGCACTGTACTGCGCTCTACAGACGGAAAGCGCATGCATGAACACCAGACCTTTGCAATAGTTCGTATGCCCCATACCAAGATGATACATGAGGAGCGTTGATGTGAATGTTTTGTCGTCATGTCCTAGACACTGTTCCGTGGTGTTCGCCTTGACCAGTAATGGAAACATGCTTGGCAGACCAAGCATGTGAACAAATGTGCGCGACATGTCCTCTAAAACCACCTTGAAGCCATGTGTTCCGAAAAAGTTCCGTACCTTAGTTGGAAGAAGTTTTTGAAGAATCGAACAAGGCGCCTGCAATACTAACCAGCGAGGTCCTGACGACAGCGAAGTTATCTCTTGAGATACTATCTGTTTGACTGTTGCACGCTACAAGACGGGCAGGAAAGCATTTATAACTGTGTTAAACTTGATTTATCCTGAACGCAGTCTGCCAGACCGTCTGGGTGGCTGGGACGTGGCTACCTGTGCAATCTGACAAACCCTCGATGGAATCATTTTCGCACGGGGTATTTCCAGGCAGCGACGACCCGCCGAAACCATCGCCAGAGACAGCTTGCTCGTCCGAGTGATAATAAAACCCTCCTTCAGCAATGCAACATGCTTCAGCTATCTTCCTGCTGCTAATGGATGGGAGAGGAATAATCTGTATCGTTACATCGTAGTGCTCTGCAAGGCTGCAACGAATGCAAGCTCCGCAACGGTCTGCCACCAGCGAAAACAAAGAACTGGCTGTCAGTATGCAGCGCGAAGCAAAGCACAGAGCGATTGGGCAACAGCCGTGCATGCGACCAGAGACCAGAGCTGGTAGAGAGACAGACTCATGCACAAATGTCACATCGATCCCAAGCGCACGCGAAACGGCGGCTGATCCAAACGGAAGTAGCAGGCACGTTCCACGCGCTCCAGCAGGATCACTAAACAGATCAACTACCTGGCGTATATTTAAGTCAAATTTTACGACATATGCCTCGTGACGGTAGGAGCGACATTGAAGCAAACTGCACACACTTGACAACCGCAGCAGAGCTTGGACAACAATGGGCGATGGTTATGAGACCCTACCATACGGAGCGCCGAGAGTGCGCAAACCTTTGCACCAGCATCGACGACTATCACTAACATGCAGCAGCAGCTGCTTCAAACGCGCAGCACAAAGCAACCAATGCGAGTCATGGGGACACGTGCACGCGCACACAAATGTCCAGGCTCGTCACATCCTGCTGACTTGACACAGAGCCATTTGTAGGCCCGTGCCAGAGCATGCAAGCCATGGCACAGGGTTGTACGATCCGAGATCGCGCAGTGAAAGGGGTCCGCAAAGCATGTGGCAGGCTGCTGAACGCAGCATTCATGGACGATGCTATCACAGTGTCAGAAGAAAGCCACCGCGGCTGCAGACCAGCCATCACCTCCCATGTCACCCGCAGTGCTGGATGTGTTCTGGCGGTGGTTGTTGTCTCGGGGTCAATGCAGTCAAGTTTCGCGTTCCTCGGGGACCTCGGCAGGCGCTCCATCGCTCGGTACCCTCATGTGGATGCTGGCGATATCGCGATCGGCGTCGCCCCCCTGCTGGCCCTCTGCGATGGGCGTGTTTCCGGTTTGGTACTGCGACTGCCTGCTCGCTCGTTTACTGAGCATAAACACCACACCCGCGATGAGAACGACGCCCACGACGCAGGCGATGACGATGCCGGCAATCGGGCCTCCGCCGAGTGAGTCGTCGCTTCCCTTTGATTTGGGAGGAGGAGCCAACGCAGGTGGTGAGGGTGTCACTGCAACGACGTTTGTCGCGAGCGGCACGCACTTGGTCCCAGAAGCACCCCATGGACTGTACGCCTGTTCCACGTAGCCGGCCGAGCACGTTCCGCAGTCGGATCCGGTGTAGCCGGCATTGCACGTACAGTCATTGCCGGCAACGGCGGTGCGGATTGCCAGGCAACTTCCCACGGTGACCCCGCCGCAGACGGCATCCGGCTCACGGTTGGGGGGCGGAGCTACGCAGGTGCCGTTGGTGGGCTTGCACGCAGTGGAGTTGGGGCAGGCGGTCAGCTCGCCGTCGGCGCAGACTGAGTCATTACAGTTTGGCTCCGTTCCACCGACGACTGGAGCCGCCAGCGTCACACCTGTTGGCGCCTCCGCCGCAGCCAGGCTGGCAATCGCTGAGCCAACGTCTGTAGACCCAGGCACTGTTAGAACCACCGAGCCGGTGTCGGCGGAGAGATGGCGGCGGGTCGAGGGGGGGCGGAGAATCTCGCACGTGACGTCAGCGCTGGAGAGTGCGTCCATCTGTGACTTGCAAATGGTTTGCTTCATCGCGTAGCACACGTCGCCGGGCGTGTTGAACCTGTCGCCGTCGAAGCAGCCGTCCAGGCCGTCGACGGACACGGTGCGCTTGATTGTGATGCGGCAGCCCGAGCCGTCTCCACCACACACTCCACACATGTCGAACGTCGTCGGACAGCAGCTGCCATCGGCAGTTAGTGGCTTGTCGCAGCACACTCCTGCAAATCACAGCTCATCAAGCCATGCCATTGGCTTCCTCGTGCTTGCTATCAAAGGGCACATGCCATTTACTTTCTTGCTGTTGCAAACTGGGTACTTACTACCTATGCCTAAAGGCAAATTCTGCTTCTCGGTCGCACAGCCATTCGCCAGACTGGGGTTTGACCCAAAAGTTTGCCCCCAAAAAAAATGCACTTTCAGGCATTGCAACCTGCAATTTACAAGATCTGGCAAAACGCCGGAGTCGTATCACTTGCTAGTGTTGGTCTTGCGCCCAAATGCTCTTCTTTCTATGGGAGGAGTCATGATCGATGCAAAGTTCGACTGTGGGCCTATGCTGCAAACAGTCAGGCAGACATGGCAGATAGGCGATCCCCGGATGGGCAAGGGCGTACCGTCATACGAGAGTGCGACACTGCTGCCGTTGCAAACGCCACACGCATCAACCTTGCCGGTGCAGCAATTGCCCTTAACGTCCACTACGGCACCCGCAGGGCAGCATTCTGTGCTTCCATCCGTGTTGCGTTTGACGCCGGTGCCGGTTGGGCAGCAGACACCGTCCTGGGATCCAGTCGGGAATGCATACGTGCTGTAGCAGCCCATCTTGAATGCGCAGAGAGGGCCTGCAGCGGACCATAAAGAGTGAGCTTGCGATGGTTGGTGCTCCGTGATGGCGATGTGCATTCCCTCGAAGAAAAAGGAACAAAAGAAAAGAGATACGCCAGCCCAAAGAAGGCGGCGTTGACGACGTGCGAGACAGCAGGGTGATGTGCATTCCCTCAACATCACCCCACTCACATGGACATTGCAAACCACGAATCTCAAAATGGTATGTGCTTACATAGCCATCGAAGCGATGAAAAGCAGTCCATTGCAAACAGGGTCAAGAAGAGATGTGAGATGTGCAGTGGCATTTTCACGACAGCTGCTCAGTTCAGGTTTGAGACTACGGGCGCCATTTGTCAGGAGAGAGCGTGATAATTTTAAATCAAACCACTCTTCCTGAGAAACGAAGATCAATCTCTGCTGTTGGCCGTCTTGTATGTCGAGGGGAGTTTCAGCTGGCTCAAGACACTGTGGAGCAAATCAAATGCGATCCTGTGGAAAGATGCCGGCAAGGTAAGTCAACTCACCACCACGACCATCATGACAACGTCACGTCGACAAGAGCAACAAAACGGCACAGGTCAAAAAGCAAAAGCCCACGCATGTTCGCGACAGAACGGATCATGGAACGTTGGCGGTCGGGACAGCCAAGCCTACGCTGAACACACAACTGCTCGCATCAGTAGTCGTCATCATCCTTGCAGGACATAGACAATGGCAGACAGTCATCATCATCAACAGCAGCAGCTGTTGACCGCACCTGTCCATCCAGCCTCACAGGTGCATATGGACACGGAGCCGGAGTTGGCGCAGGTGCCCTTGAAGCAGGGGCCCTTGCCGTTGTTGGCTTTGCAGTCGATGCACTGTCCCGAGCATGTCCGATCCGTCGAGCTATCTCCAAAGCAGCCGTTCACCTTGTCCGCGCAAGTAACTGTGCGTGTCTTGATCCCTTCCCCGCATTGTGCAGAGCAGGCACCGAAATCACCGTACTGCACAACAACATACACTCTCAGGCTCATTACAAGCGGAATTGGTTGTCAACGTGCATGTGTGCATCAGAAGAGCAACCACTTACAACACTTGTCTCTCCGCATACCTGCTGCTTTGTAGGGGTCCAAGAATTGCCGTGCACGTTGCGCAACAAGAGTCGTACTGTGTAACTGTATGCTGTTATCGTGCACATTGTGCGACCCACGTAGACACGCAGAGCAAAGCAGCACCGGCTGAATAATTATGATGATGTTTCTTTTGATGTATCTTTTCGGAGGGATTTGTCACGCGCGTGGGTAACTCAGCATCGACCTATGCAGGGGAGATGCTGCACCGGCGCTCTCTTCAAGTCTTTCGCTCGTGCAAGCAGCCGCGTGTGTATGACAGGCTTGCCAGTCCCGACCGCTTCATTCAATGAGCTGTATTTGTTTCGAACGTGAACTTGGTTGAGTTGCGACTACTACCTGCCATCGTCTATGTGATGTACTGATGTATTTCACAACACTATCTTGATCCCGCATTCACATGGAGATTGGCCACTCAAGGTAGTACTTGGGAAGCATCGCCATGCGGAAAAAGAACACGCCAACCCAAAGAACGCAACGTCGACAACAGGCAAAGATTCCAGCGCTTATCCTTCCACGACCTGAGGCAAGCATAACTGGATGAGCCCGACTTACCAGAGCCTGACCTGGCAGGCCAAATGGGAAGATGCAAGGCAGATTCCAATCAACTCGGGCTGGACGGAAACGCAATAGGAGTATGAGGCTTGAAGGAGGACGCACCGTGTACGCTTTCGTTGCGCATGACAGTGGGTTGCATGTCGTTGAGGTGTCGGGCTTTGATAGGGCTTGCTTTGAACTTTTGAGCACGTCGCACTCGCTGTCCGGGAGGACAGATGACAAGGTCCCCTTGTCGTCGACAAACTTCTGGCATGTGACTGAACGCTTCATTGTCGGGGTTGCTGCGCCGCTCGCCATGCATGGAGCTGAGCATGGGCCCCAGTCTCCTACGACCCACATGACCTGACCAACAGTGCATGGCTGGAGAGGGCATGTGTTTGTAACGAAGGAGAACAAGCCTCCTGAGCCTGTCAAGGATGCCCTCAACAGAGGGTCTATCTGAGCATCGTACTTCCAACAGTAGGACATGTCGACCATGTTGAGTGACGATAGGTCCACTGTGTTGTCGACGACTTTAATCGAGTTGACGCAGTGAGCCAACTGCTCCGTGAAACCTGTTTTGCCTGCTCCACAGGTTAAACCGACGCCCGCTTTCACATCCCGGCACTCCTGGATTGGCGAGAGGACGGTCGAGTAGATGTCTGCCATTGAGGGTGGGGGGGATGGTGGTGAGCTGGATGGAAGTATCGCGTTGGGGGGAGACTCCTTGATGTTCGAGACCGGAGGGGGGGGGGGGGAACATTGGTAGGGAGTATGCGGGGGGGGGTGGGGGCTTCGAAGGGATGTTTGACTTTGTTGGGGGAGGGGGAGAGTATGCCGGGGGGGGTGCTGGGGGGCGCGGGGGAGGCGAGGGAGGGGGAGGGGCTGGAGGCGACGGAGGTGGGGGCTTGGGCGGTGGAGGCGCTGGCGGTGGGGGTGGGCATGGTGGCGCAGGGCAAGGGCAGAAGCATCCGGGGGGAGGGGGAGCTGGTGGGGGTGGGGTCGGTGGCGGAGGAGGGAATGGGGGCGGGGAAGGGGGAGGCGAGGGAGGCGGTGGAGTAGGAGGTGGGGGAGGGAATGGAGGGGGACTTGGGGGAGGGGATGGTGGTGGACTAGGAGGCGGTCTTGGTGGAGGACTCGGTGGGGGAGGCAGAGGAGGAGGGGAGGGAGGTGGGCTGGGAGGTGGCGGTTCAGGAGGTGGTGATGGAGGTGGAGAAGGGGGAGGGGGCGTGGGAGGCGGCAATGGAGGGGGGCTGGGAGGAGGGGATGGAGGTGGGGGAGTAGGGGGTGATGGAGGAGGAGAGGGAGGCGGTGTAGGGGGAGGTGATGGAGGGGGGGTGGGAGGAGGTGATGGGGGAGGTGGCGTTGGCGGTGGCGGCCTAGGTGGTGGGGAGGGAGGAGGTGGGGAGGGAGGTGATGGTGGGGGAATTGGTGGAGGGGGTCTGGGTGGAGGAGTCGGCGGAGGGGGTAGAGGGGGAGGGGGATGTGGTGGGGAGGGAGGGGGCAATGGTGGGGATGGTGGTGGAAGCGGGGGAGGGCTGGGAGGAGGGGGAGGAGTGGGAGGGGGAGGGTGTGGGGGCGGAGAAGGTGGAGGAGGTACAGGAGGTGGAGGTGGGGACGGAGGTGGGGATGGAGGAGGCCCCGGAGGGGGAGGCCTTGGCGGTGGAGGGGGAGGTGGGCTAGGAGGGGGTGGTAAGGGTGGAGGGGGTGGTAAGGGTGGGGGTGGAGGTGAGGGTGGTGGAGAGGGTGGCGGCGGTGGCTTTGGTGGGCTTGGTGGGGGGCTTGGGGGTGGTGAAGGGGGTTGTGGGGGTGGGTGTGGCGGGGGAGGTGCTGGCGGGGGAGGGGTTGGCGGTGATGGCGTTGGTGGTGGGCTTGGGGGCTGCGGTGGGGGAGCTGGAGGTGGTGGACTAGGTGGAGGAGAAGGTGGAGAGGGGGGTGGAAGAGGGGGAGGGGGCGAAGGGGGCGGCGATGGTGGAGGGGAGGGAGGTGGGGGCTGTGGCGGCGGGGATGGTGGGGGCTTCGGCGGCGGAGATGGGGGAGGTGGAGGATGTGGTGGAGGAGACGGTGGAGGTGTTGGGGGAGGGCTTGGGGGTGGGGGCGGGGTAGGTGGCGGGGGAGGGGATGGGGGAGGGGATGGTGGAGGGCTCGGAGGTGGTGGCAGGGGTGGCGGGGATGGTGGAGGAGTAGGGGGTGGCGGCGGAGATGGAGGGGGAGCAGGTGGGGGTGCCGGGGGGCACTCACAGGCGCAGACACTGACCTCCGATGATTGGCCACCACAGGCTACAACGGTGCCTTTCGCACTTACATCTCGGGTAAAGAGCAGGTCTCGGCCACTCGGGGCACTGAAAAGGACGTCCGAGGACGCTGATGACAAGGTAGGAGCAATGTAGGCTTGCAGAACGAAACAACACACCAGCAGATATGCTGCACGATGAGCCACCATGCCGGCCCTGGTGCGGCGCATCCTGAAGAGCCTCACTGAAGCCGGGAACACCTTGCCTGCAACGAAAGCACAAGGGTGGTGATGGTGCTTGCTCGGACCAGTTTCACTGGACGGAAACAATGCCGACAGGGCAAAAGCCAGGTCAATAAGTTTGTGTTGGCACAGATATAGACACAGATTTATTCGGCAAGATTATGCTGTTGCTTCTTTCTGAGGTTGGCCACGTTTTTTGAAACCTTACCTTCCTTGCTGAAGATCCTGTAAGTGGGGCTGGCACTTGTGGGCAAGCGAGTGACCGCACTCATGGGCATTGCGGTAGCATGCTTTCTACGTCTGTATGGTGTGCCACACCCGGCTAAAGAAGTAGTGCTGTGTGTTCAGCAGCGTTCCCGATTCACGCGCTGCTAGTTTTTGCAGCAGATGGAAAGCCTCCATCATGGCCAGTGCATGCATCAGGTGTCCGAACTATGACAGATGCGCAACCCCACTCATGGTCACAATATTCAGCCTTTTTTGTAGCCGCCTACCGCAAACGCCGCATTTGCAGATTTCTATCTGTTGTCTCCACCCCGAGTCTGCTTGCCGCAAAGCCCTGCTGTTGAGGGCAACGCTATGCTACCAAGTACGCAAAAATGATCAATTAACTGGGAGCGGCGCCATGTGCCCTCTGCCGTAAGTATGACACGAGCAGTAGAGCAGTCATTGAAGCTACCCAGCAGAATGTAGGCCATGCTCGCGTGTCAATTCCATGTCTGAATACCCATGGGGCCGACTGACGAATGACGTACACCATGGATCGTGACTTCTGCCTGCTCTGCTTCACGCATTTGGGGCCCCCCTGTTGTGGCCCCCTGCAGTTGCAGTGGCAGCATGGCAGAGCTAAGTGGCATACTACCAATGCTGACTCACTACTGCACTATCTACATACTCAGAAAGTCCAAAGGACCTTGACTGCCAATGCAGACATATTGGCTCTTCAACTTTGATAAACTATGATAAGAAGCGATTTAACTGTTTATCTTCACTGTGATGAACCACTGCCGTGCGATTAGATAACGGCCAACATGTATCAGTGCTTTGCCAATTGGGTTTCGACACCTTATTTTCCCCAATATGCTTGCATCTACAGGCATCCAATCCCACAGATTACAAGGTCTGGCAACACCCTGATGAATATCCCCAGCAGGAGTCCATCATTGTGTGGCTGCACAGCAATGTATATGCATGGTGCTGCGGAGAGTTGCAGTGGTACTGAATCATAACAAAAGGTGATGCCAAAGGCTAGATTGCAGATGAAACTGTGTGCCAGACCAGATGACGCGCAGAACGGGCTACGCTGCCTCGCAGCTTTCCGCAACCCTCTCCTTGCCCCCTCCACCAAGCTCATGAGAAGTCCTGAGTCTTTTGGAACTGCGACTTGTTCAGCAAGGTGACTGCCCCATATGGCTGTTGCCCCTTTCGAAGCTCGCCTGTTTCCCTTTCCTTCCACGTGCATATGCACAATTCAAAGGTTGGCCTAATTGCAGGGAATATGCGCAAGCAATGCACGTGCCGGGATAGTAAGCCTGTGCGAAATTTCACGTCTGGTGCCATCCAAGTACTTTCATTCTGTTGTTTCTTAGGTGCTTATTTGAACTTGCAGCCAATTCAAGCTTCTGTGCAGCACTACTCCTGACGCCAGTGGGCACACCTCATCTACAAGGAACTGCAATCCCACAGATAGGCGGATAGATGCATGAGTTGTGGTAGTCAATGTACGCACCCATGTATCCATGCTGATAATCGGGCTACATTTGGATCACGCTAAAACACTCGAAGAAATGCGCTGTCTGTCATAGTTTTTGAAGGAGTCTCGAGTGATCATCACCGACACAGAATCTGACTTCACACCAGTGACCAACAATAGTCCCTTGCACACTGGGTTTGCAAGAACGATAAGAACACGTGGTTTTTTAGATACAACATATAACTTCCCAGCGTCCTGAAGGCTGGGAATTGCCCTAATTGTGAGTCGTATTGGTGAATGGAACGTATGACTTCCTCTGCCCTTGAGGCGGGCAATTGGCCAGCTGAAGGCAAGGGACCACCGAAACGCAATCAGAACAGAGATAAAATCCCTAGTCCAATGTGCGCCTTGTTTCTCGTATGTCGGCTTGAACTTGAGACCTTGGCTTCCTCTCAACGATGCTGTTGCTCAACAACCCATGAAGCTGAAACCCGTGTGAGGCAAGAAGGGCTGTGACTTTCAAGGTTCATAAGTAAGTAACGTGTTCATGACTCTAAACGTCACAGCTTTGTACTGAAGGCATCACCGTGAAAGGGTGCAACGTCAGGCCAGTGCAAGGCACCACCCTGAAACACCGTGTTGGTCCTCATTCGGCAATCGGCGCAGCTCATGCATCGTAAACATGATATGACGCATGTAACTTACGATACCAGTTGCGCGATATGTTTGTATGCATGAAGTCGTGCGCTTTGCTTGGTTCCACGTGGGTGAGCACGACATCCAGCAGGTACTCGACCTCCACAGGGTGCATGCCCAGAAATGCGGAAGCAAGAAAGAACAAAGATAATCGTTCCAAGTTATCTCGCTCAATATCCTAATCCTTCACGCCTACGATCGCTGCTTGGTAACCCACGGTTGGCTGAACTCGATGCACCAGCAGCGTCGGTTCTCTACATGAAGCTCTTGCAGAAGCCCCAGTGCAAGTATTATTTTGGCATCATGCTGACTACATTTTCACGTCATCGACACTGTACTCTATGGTTCACAAGTCGCGCCGCACAACACCCACCCTGCGGGTAAGAGTGATACGCAACCACAAAATTTCGCCGTTCACACTGAGAAAGAGCAGTGCACACGAAACCATTTTGATTTCACATAATGTCACACCAATTCGCTAAGACTGCCGGCTGCAGGCGCACCAACGAGATGTGCGTTGATTGGACATCTGGACATCAACAAGAACGCGCAATGGTTAGGTGGGCTTTCGTGGACCTTCCTCGGCAGTAAAACCAAGTTGGAGGCCACTCAGACACACAAACATTATCATATTATGCTTGATTCCATTGCTGTCACGTACAGGTATGCAAGCGTCCGTTCGCCTGTAATAGTTACCCGAACATGCTGGAATGGTTGAAGCCTGCCAAGCCTTGCAGGAAACAGGAAGCGCACCCGTCCCAGTAGGCTTCCACGATGATGAATCTGTACTGATGTCCCACAATTTCGGGATAATCTCCAACAGCCCGCAATGAGCTCGCTTGTGCGGGCAACTGTTCACTGTGGGGCTCTTTACAGTGTCCAGACAACTCTCATCAGCTCAAGCGAATGCAAGCAAGTACCAAGCTAACAGTGCTTGACAGAGCCTGCGTGGCGTGCACTGCGCGCTTAGATGGCAAGCCACCTCTGGGAGGTTGTGCAATGGTATGGCAAGGTACGCAACAACGTAGTCGACGCGTTAATTCATTGCCTGTCCAGTCATGTGCGCCTAACCGCTTCTAAGCTTTCGCAATTCCCATTAGATGGGGCTGACACCGGGTGCGCTGCCCGTCTCGGTGATTGCTGAGCATAGGGTTTATCGAGTCATTTTTGCATCACACGTCAGGGTCCCTGTCAGGGTTCTGCTCCTGACCAGCCAACAAACTGGACATCATTGTGGCCCTGGACGAGGGTGGATGAGAGTTCAAATACCGACAGCCATCAATTGCGGTTGCAATTGATGGCTTCCAGCAAGACATCCTTCGGCCGCTCGTCATTCTGCAGCCAAGTTGACGTCCAAACATGTTGATTTTGTGCATATCGCCAGATTGTTGCAATCTCTTTTCATATTGGCATCCGGTAACACGTTTCACATGTTTTTTCGAGATGTATTTGCGAATTTCGTTTCCTGACAGCCAATGGTGATTGTGCACCAGCGAGAGCGTTGGACAGCCAGTTACGGCCTGTCCTCTCGAAATGATTCATTCACATCATCTAGCTAAAATCATGGGCTCGCTGAGTTTGCAGGCAGCGCTGCAAGATAGTACACATGTGTTATGATGAGCACTGATGAGGAACGTCATCCGGAAACTTCCCTGAGGGATTGCTTGGCTCAGTTCCAAGCAAATACGAATGGATGCTCCGGAGGCGGATTCGGCGGGGAGGCTGCTCGTACTGCACCAGTGACACAAAACAGGGGATGGGGCCAGTTTGGGCAGAATGAGCCCCATATTGCAGGCCATTCGTTGATATTCACGGAGAAAGCATGCATATCTAGCGACACATTTGTGTGTGGGGTTGCGCTGCCCAGGCCAACCAGCTTGGGTTGCTACATGAAAGCCCGGCCGTTGTCACGCTGCCCGATCCTTCCAGCCTGCTACAAACAACTACAGAATGTCAAGGTTGATGGCTTACCAGCTTCCCTGATTGTGTTAAGAGTGATTCTGTCTCGCTTACACTACAGCTCATGGCTACCAAAGGTCAAATCAATTCTTGGCGACATGGGGAAACCAATGCATCAAGTAGGAATGAATATGACGCACTACCCAGCTGGAATCTCCTTGCCTTGGGTGTCAGCAATCATGGCCGACAAACAGCAGCGAAGGAAAACACACCATCTTGATGGAGCGAGAGATACAGCTCCCTGCAAATAATACGATTGCCCAACATCACAGATCCCTGCCACAGCTAGTTGGGTTCAACAACAGCGGGACAAACCTTCGGACACGAGCAAGCCATTGGAGTGGCGCGATGGGACGAAGATGGCAGGGAGCGCACACATGGGCTTCATCATTTTTTTATCCATGAATGACATCACATCAGCGTTAACAGTGAACACAGTCATCGCGCATCATCGAACATGACAATGAATGACATAGCAATGCATCGCGCTGACAATGTCAGATCGAAGCATAAGGGCGCTTCTTCGGGACCTAACAGGAAGGTTGACCTAGCACCCCCTCATCAGCCCTCATAGTGAAAGCATCCCGGTATGGACAAGTGCAAGGCAAATCCTAAAAGCAAGCACCTGTGCCTAGTAACATTTCTGCATGCCCAACTGGTCACCGTCCCTGACTCCTCGAGGAGGCCTTGCATGTGTCCATTCAAAGCACTTTTGAAAACCAGCATGCTGTCAGGTTCATTACATGTCTTTATCAACAAGGCATTACACAGAAGGAGAAGGTGACCGTCATGGTCAACGTGGTAAGCCCCAATTGTCAGAGGCCCAGCTCTCTGGTGGAAAGGACTAGTTCGGATGCCATGTCATTATGCCCTAAAAGCAAGGGCCGCCTTTGATCCACAGCCATCTCATATCAACGAGGTCACAGGGCAAGCCCGAACACCGATGTGATGCAGTACATCGTCTTGTTTTCCCATCGGACGGTTCGACTCCCATCCGTGGAGTTGTCCCAGAAGCAGGATGCTGCAGTGTGCAGACCAGCGCCATTCTTCTGCATGATGATGCAGGTGACGACGTACTTGAAAGGCTTGTTCAGTGCTGTGAGCCGCTTGAGGCAATTCTCCAGGCATTGGCTTGTCCAATGACCTACCTTGTCAGGGTTGTATTGTTGAGATTGCAGCACCAAGTCCAGAGACTCCTTGATAATGTTGCTCACGTCATCAGCTACAAAGGCTGCCTACACCACACATGCGACTCTTGCAGTTGCCTTGAATCAAAGGGCATGCATATGTGCAAGTGTCACATCGTGCCTGCATCCTAAAGCACTGTTGACTGCCTTCGTCATACATCACATGTTGATGCCGTGAACAGAGCGTCCAGCTGAGGGGCGTTGCTTCAAACCCTTTGAGCTGCTCTTAAATATGCATCCCTTGGGGGTTGACTGACCATGTCTGGCCCCAAATGCAACATCCTGCTTGGAGGATGTGATCCATAGAAGTCTACTGACAATTGTGAACCTAGCTCACTCATACATATTCAAGCATGTGGTATACCTCAAATCACTTGAGGGTTGGGACTGATTACCAACGTTCCCAGTCAGGACACAAGAGACAGGATTGCAATATTGCACGACTTACCCAGGCTTATATTTAAATCACAATGTCGACAGAGATAGATGAATCATGTGCAAAACAGGTAGATGCCACGAACAACGCTGATTTATCATCCCCATTTGATTCCGATGCAGTCCAGCGTCCAGGAAGAACTTTAGTTAAAACTGTTATGTGATGAACTCGAGTCCAATCCATCATAGAGCACCTTCTCTTCACATGTGCATTCACAATGCATATGCATCATTATCAGGAAACACTGGTTTAGTCTCTTTACACCGGCATGATTGTCACTTGCCACTGTGTTCGTGTGATTTTGATAGTGTCGTCGGTAGCACGAGATGCTGAACATTTCAACTTGCACTACATGAACGAGCGACCAATGCAGGGCAAATGACGCATTCTTGCGAGTGGACCTTGACAAAGCCTTCCACCCAGAAGAGAGCAAGGCAAGTGGACATGTCGCCCTCCTTGGGGTCGCACCATACACTGCAGTGCTCGAGTGAATGGGTGAAAATAAATTCATATCATCCCATGGAATGCAACAAACCGTACCTCTTCACTGTTCGTCAGGTTTTCCATCACGGCCAGTCGCTGCAGGCAGCGGTGAGCAGACTGGCTACCGACGGATGCAACTTGGAGAAAGACGTTGCATGTACAGCTTCATATGTATCCGTGCCTATGTCTCGGGGTGCTAGGACATACGCTATCGACTATGGCCTTGAGTGCGGATAGTTCCAACAACAACATGCTCCTCTCATGACATCCTCAAATTCGCAATATTCTCCCCGAAGGATTAAGCGGAGAGGTAAAATATTTAACATTGTCACATTTCCTCAAGTCGCCTTGGTTCGGTCGCGTTTCCCAACAGGCTTCAAAATCGAGTACCGTGCTACAAATGAGTCGATCAGTCTGGCGCGGGATTTCCCACTTCTGTCATTTGTGCCAAATGTCACGGACGACCGGCACAACAAACATCGCACGAAAAGAAGTATTCAAGAAGAAGCAGCGCACGTATTGCCAGTAGTTTGAATAAACTGGCAGGATCCACTGGCATATGTTGCGAAATTACGACATAGAAATATACATAGGGTTTGAAGCCTGCCTGTTTCGTGGTCTGCAACCAGTGAATTGTTATTTCGAAGTCGAAGTACTATCATAGGCTTTCATTGTTACTCTCTGTGTACCTACATCATGGGTCGGTTACCTATTCAGTGAGGCACGCATTTGGTTTGTACCCATGAACATTAGTTCATGAACCTCAGCTGGTTGGAAGAACGTCGACAATGATGAAACGCAAAGCCAAAACAACCCCACAGAAGCTCACGAAGGAGGAGGATGCGAATAAGCGCAGGATGGTGTATGCTAGGCAGGTGCGCAGCCTGTCACATCGTGTATTTACATGCCTTTATGTTTCACAACATGAAAAATGCCTTATGTGCTATTAAACTCTGATCTTTGATGCCCACGAGTGAAAGGGGTTCTGTAAGGAAGTTGCGTGTCCAGATGGAGGTTTAGGTCTAGACGAGGCAGGCTGTGAGCTGCATGCACTCTTCGTGATTTTATAGAAGTGTCTGTTTGTTTTCGCAGGGTAAATGCACATGCTCAGCAGTGCAATTTGTAGGCTCTGAATAGCCTTTCCTTGAAATGGCAAGGGTGGTCTGGTACGTCAAGGATGGACTGACTGACTATCAATAGCGCGCTTATAAAGAAAACAAAACGAAAATCAACTAGTGTTCTGCCGTGACGCGTACGTTCCGGTTTTCTTCCTCAGCATGGGAATGGAAGAGGCATCGGAACCCTATTGGATGAACCAAGGTAGTACGGTTCTTCCGTAGCTCACGTACTCACGACCTGGCCTCCGTTATGTTTCACTTCAAACTCCTCAGTCGGTGTGGAGCGCGCAGGTAACGGAAACGATACAGAAGCGGACTCGCTCGTGTCGTTGACAGTCGCGTCATACTCACAGCTGGTGGAGCTGCTAATCGCGGAAGTGGCAGAGGATGTGCAGCGAGCCGTGCAGACGGACACATTGCACTGGATTAGCATCCCGGACGAACTCTGCACGCTCGCGGCTGTAAACCCCACGGACGAGCCGCTGGAGCCGACCACTGTGCGCTTTCCAGGACGTGCCGAGTCCGAGAATCTCACCCTCGAGCAGGTCGAGTGCCAGCATTGCGGCCGGCGGCTGGCCGCGTCCCGTTATGCCCCCCACCTCGAGAAGTGTTTGCTAGGAAAGGGGCGTAGCGCGCGTGGCAGCAAAAAGGTGAATTACACGGAGTGAGGCAGCCGCATCCATCGAGAACGTAAATTGAGCTGGCAATGCCGTATTACCTGAGCCTTAGGAATGGGTAGCTTGTCGAGGCACCACTCAGATCTTCGAGCGCTGCATCCCTAGAGGACAGCACACGGCGAGCTAGCTCCAGCGTGTGTTGACAGCTTTTCGCCAGACCGTGTCTTTGTGGGCACACAATGCTAAAAAATGCATGAATTGTAGGTCAACAATGGGCTTGAAGCTTATGCGAAGCACTGCTCGCTGCAATGCTTGAGCTCGCGCCCTCTCCCGGGGTCGCAAGTGACCCTCAATCACGGCGGTCCAAATTCAAGATGTTCAGAAACATGTATAAACATTACACTGATTTAAAGTCAGTTGGTCATGTTTTGCCTTTTCATGCCGACATAGCGGCTGAGGGTTCTCGAGAGATGCAGCTCGTACGATTGTCATGGCATCGATACTGAGTCCTGTTGGTGGTGAGGTATACCAGTAGTATGGTGTTGGTCATGTTCAAGGCCTGTGTGGACACGGACATATCACTTACGCTGTTTGTCCGCAAGGCTGTGTCCCTGCGCATAAGGTACAGCACCCATGCCGAGTGGTCGCTTGGTTGTCCTGTCCGTTGTCAATGCTACTAGTTCAACTAGCCACCAATGGCATTGTTTCAGGGGTTTTTCTTGTAGTTAACATGCAAGAGCATCGATGCCAGCATTGCATTTTAAACCGCACCTGAAGTCGCCGACGTCGACGTGGATGTGGTAGTGAGAAAGCATCATCGTGATCGACGACATGCAACCCCGCCCACCTGCAACACAAGTTTATCATCTTGCGATCGTTGTCGCAAGTCACCTCCGGAACTAACCTCACGTTGCCCAATGAAATCATGTGCATCAACCTACCGTGGGTAGGCTTGCGAAATGCATCGCGTTGTGGGCGAACTTGCCCATGCCGCCCTTGCATGATGAACCGCCCAAAAAGAGAAGATGGCCAGCCGGCCATCTTTGGCGTCTGCCGGCCTGAAACACTTCTCGTGCCGTAAGTTCACAGCACATGTGGTCACCCTTGTAATGCGACAGATGCCGTGACAAGCACGCTTGAGGGGTTGCTGTGGTCAGTATGTTGAGCAGGACTGGCAGGCTCTGCATACAACAGGAAGCGCTGCACTCATTGACAACATCTTTCTGTATTGCTGCCGTCAACAGTTTCTCGGCGATGCTCAGCATTGGCAGCACACAGCTAAATGGCTGAGTGGTTCGACGATGATTATTTACTTGTGTGATGACCACGTGGGTTGCGACCTCTTGTTCTTGCGAGGCAACAGTCCTCGACAGCATTACAACATCTTACAATCTGGACAAACTGTATCAGCAGGCTACAGACCCAACGGTTCAGATTGGAAAGCCAACAACAATGTTCAGGGCAGCTATCCCCTGCCTCCCCGACCAGTCCCTCGCCGACCGCCGCCCCGACCTCGGCCCCTACCTGGGCCCCCAGATCTCCCCGGCCTCTACCACCATTACCCTGCGGGCCTCGCCCCCCCCCTCTTTGGCCCCTCTGGTTCGTGTGCCGCCCCCGTTGGCCTGCTCCATCGTCCGCCAAACCCAAGTGCGAGCGCCTTCCGCCAAACCCAGGCGGCCACGCCCACGGCCACGCTTTGACGGACCGCCAACAGCCTCGTCCAAGATACTCGCACGCTTCGACTCGCGCTTTGCGTCGTGCTCATTCAATATACTTTCGTAATCCTCGTACGACGCAAAGACCGACTTCTTGCCCTTCTGTGGCACTTTGCCGCGGCGAGCGCCTGCAGGCCCCTCGTCCCCAGCATCATCCTCGTCGCTGCCATCCTCGTCACTGCCGTCAGCGTCCTCGTCGTCATCGGACTCGCCCCCCAACATCGGCAACGAGTCGACGTCCACGTCCTCGTCACTGGAATCTTCCTCCTGCAGCGGTGCCTCGTCACGGCGGCGCTTCTTGGACGTCTTGACGCCGTGTTCGCTGCTGGCCTCGCTATCATCGCCGCCTGTGGTGGCGTCTTGCCCTATGAATGCACGCATGAGCTCGTCCTCAGAGATATCATAGTCGTCGTCGTCCTCGTCATCGTTGCGGGTGGACGCATCCGCCTGATCGTCCTCAGCGTCATCATCGCCTGAGTCAGCATCCTCCTCAGAGGCAGCATCATCATCGTCGTCGTCGCCGAAGCCGTCTTCAGAATCGCTGCTGTCGGCGACGTCCGAACCATCGGGGGACGGAATCTCAAAGATGTTTACACCATCAAGTTCCTCATCTGTCACACCGTGGCTGAAGCCATCCTGCGCCCCCCCCCCCTCCTCCTCCTCAGATCCACCCTCCGTCGCCCCGATAGCGTCCACCTCTTCATCCTCATCGTCGTCGCTCATCGCGTCAGCAAGGTCCTGAAAGTCCACCCCCCCACCCTCCTCCTCGTCCTCGAGGAACGCGTCTTCCGCGTCGCTGTCGGCGTCCTCGTCAGCGTCCTCGTCACTATCGTCGGGCAGCACGCCGTCCTCGCCGCTGCTCTTTTCCTTCTTTGCCTTCTTCTTGGAACGGTTCCGTGCCTGCCGTTTCTTCACGCCCTCGAGCGTGAAGTACTTATGGAAAAAGACATCGTCCGGCAAAACATCAGCTTCCGCAAGAGCGGCAAACGTCGCACTCTCAAGCCCAACTCGCGCGTCGCGGACCGGCTCCTGAATCGGCTGCATGACCGAGGTGCCTTTCTCCTTGTCAGCCGGCAACTGCTTGACGCGGCGGTTCACAAACTTGTCGAGGAACGCCATGAGCGTGAGGTCCTTGAGCGGGTCTCCGTCGTACATGACGTTGGTGCCCACGAGCAGCGTCCGCGCCATTGTCGACACTGACGGATGCACGTGCGCTGCAAGCACCATCAGCTCCCACAAGCAGGCAGCCTCCGCGTTGGCGAACTGCGGCGCCCGCTTCGACATATCGTAGTAGTCGGGCGCGGGCCAAACGGCATCAGATGTGCTGGCGGTGGCCGTCTGCGCGGCGCGCTTCCCCCCCCTCCCATCTTCCGGCGCGTCTGCGGCATCATCTGGCTCGTCACGCGCCTGCATCGCGCGCTCGGCGTCCTCCGGCTGCGTGATGGCGCCCCACAGGAATGGCTTCTCCTTTAGAAGCTCGGAGATGAGGACGAGGGTGCCACACGCGAAGTTCGCTGGCTGCATGACTGCGATCTGGAAGAGACGTTTGACAAACGCTGTCACTCGTCGGGACGAGACATCGGCCTTCATGGCTTGGAAGAGCAGGCTCATGAACATCGGGATGGCTGTTGACCGTGCAAAGCCAGGGTGCAGTAGGGCTGAGTAGAGGGCGTTGTAGAAGCGGTCGCTCACAGCTGCCTGCGAGTTCATCACCTGCAGGGCAATCCTCGTCATGATCCGCTATCTCGAAAATATACACTTACAGTCACACTTGCAGCCGTCAACGCCCATGCAGATTCGGTATGCTCAAACATAACCTCGTCCTTGTAGCCTCTCCATGCACTGTTTGAACTTTGAACGAGCATGAAGGAAATTGGGCTCAATACATTGCAACTCGACATCAGCATCCTGGGGAGCAAGCCCTGGTCTGTAACACCAGGCTGCACGGCAGCTTTCATGGGGCTAGCGTTGACAGCTGGGAAGCCCCTACTCACATCCTGCAACAAATCCTGCCTAAACAAACCTACGAAAGAGACGGCGCCGCGGCCGCTTCCTCGCACACTACCCCCCCTCCCCAAACGCATGACCAGTTTCTCTTTTTTCTTTTTCTCAGCAGTGGCCAACCTGGAATAGCAGCATGAGCGCCTGCACGGCGACATTGAAGGGCGCGAGATGGACGGTTCGGAAGAGCTGCACAGAGTGCTTCTCGATGATGCCCTCCAGTTGCTCGGCTTCCACATAGGGGTGGGCCCTACGCACTCCTGTGATAAGAGCTCCCAGCATCCGAGCGTCCAAAACCTCTGCCAACACCTCTGGAGCTTCAGGCTCGGCGTCCTTGCCTCCCTTCTTGCCCCTGCCCTTTCCTGCAGATGCGTTCGCCGTTGTCACAGATGTTGCGCGCTGCATGGCGATTTTACCGCTCGGGTTGCCATGCAGACCCAGGACATCACTGATTATCTGGCATATTTGATGGCATCATTCACGTGATATTCCCCAACAACAAGAGCCTTGTTGGGCGGTTATCTGCCTGCATCGTGCCGTTGGCATGTCATACTGCTGCAAAATGGCAGCAGGGATAAGGGTCACTGGGAGGAGCAGTAGTTCTTGGAGTTGCCAATGTCCATGTGGATGCGGTGTTGTTGTAAAACGATACATCCACTGGCCTACTCGCAGCTCAGTAGACTGTGTGAGTATCCTATTGCACTCCTCTGTACCCCAATCCACCATCAGAAAGCCATGGCCGCAACACTTAATACGAAGACAGCAAATTGTACAATCGAGCAGTTGACCACCTCACACACACGGCAAGCAATGCAACGCAAAGGCTGCATGGCACAGCCGTCAACCGCACTGCAACCATGGCAACGTGCCACACCTTTGTAGCCGAGGCGTGGCCGGAACCCCTTCTTCTCTTTTGCCGCTTTGCCCGCGGCCTTGTTCGCTTTGTTCGCGTCCACCGCCGCCTCGAGCTCCGCAGCCATCCCGATCTTCTTATCCAGCACGAGCCGGAAAAGCGTGAAATAGATGTCGATGAGCTTGCTCGCAAGCGCCGAGCCCCCCTTAGTCACACTGTGCGACAGCACGAGCTGATTCAGAGTGACCACAGCGTAGTAGCGCGCCCGATTCTTCTGTCCTTCGCGGAATATGAAGCGTTCGAGCTCACGCACGACGACGATGGCCATTGCGGGGTGTTGTGTGAGGAGGCAGGAGATGAAGTAGCCGCTCTTGGAGGCGATTTTGCGGTTTGGGTCACCAAGTTTGTTGATGAGGAGGGTGAGCAGGCGGCTTTCCTCCTCGGGCTTCGAGGCAAGCAGCTCAAAGGCGGCCTTCAGGGCCTTCTCTTTCAGGAAGTCCAGGTTGTCTCGCGAGGCTTCGTCAAGCGCCGTTACAAAGAGGTGATACCTGCGATTCAGCCTCTCATGATTACAACCGTCGACAAATCCCAAGTACCCTACGACCGTTGAAGATTCGCCAACAGCCCTGTCTTTCAAGGCCTGTTGTATGCTCATGTGATGTCACAATGCAGCGCGGATTGTGCGACAAGGTGCCCAGCATCGAGATCTAGCAGGCAAGCCCGCTCATGCTCCTCCGTCTCACAGAACCGGCACCAAAGGGCAAAGACAAGCTATATATATATATATATATATATATATATATAGCTATTAGCGACGGCAAAAATATACCGGTCGTACGATACTTCTTGAGCAGTCTACTGCCCATGAGGATTTTTGAACGCCAGTGCATGTGGATGCGGTGATGTATCTTTTTACAACACTACCGCATCCACATGGACATTGGCAACTACTGGATGCGGTAGTGTTGTAAAAAGATACATCAGTGCTGTTCAAAGATAAGTACGTTATCATTAAGACATTATCACCAGTCACAACAATTGCAGCTGAGACAATACTATGCCCACTGCCCTGATGTGAAGCCAGAGCTTCGCCAGATTGTGTTTCTGACCGCTGTTTTTTGTCCCTAAACTTCATGCAATATTTGAAAGTCTAGACCCACGAATTTCCTGGTCTGGCAAAGCGCTGTACGAAGCGCAGGTGAATGGGTCGTGAGTCAGCGGGGAGCTGCAGGTGTGGTGCAGCGCTTCAAAAGCAAAGTGCGAGGCAGCTGAGAGGGGCAGCGTGGCTCGGAGAAGGAAGGCGGCAGTGCTTGGCCATATTGGGTTTCCAACCCCAATGTCAGTCCCCAAAAAATTATGCATTGTCGGGCATCTGGGCCCGACAAATGACAGGGTCTGGCGAAACAATGGAGGGCGGGGCATCAGATAGAGCTAATATCATTCACATCATGATTCAGGGATGATAACTTCAAGAATTAGTGTTTCATCACGCACCCCACGCTACCGCTACAGGCAAATTCCACTCGCTGACCATGCCAAGCTCGCATCAGTAAAGGATCAGAGCTTCTCAGAGCTTTGTCAGCAGTGACCTATGTAAATGCAATGTCCCGCTTCAGAAGGTCCAGACTGGTGTTGACAAACAAGCGAGCCCTCTAAACCTGTTCAACCAATAGCTACTTCGTGCCATGGCATACAAAAGTATCTCCAAGATCTGGCAAACACGAGTTTTCTGCATGACATGCATAGCGTCCAGTGCTTTGTCAGGCAGTTTGCTTTGTGGGTCTGTTTCCCCTAAAATGCATCTGTTTCCCCTAAAGTGCACGATTACTTGGGGCAAAAGTGGGGGTCAGAACCCCCCATTCCGGCAAAGCACTCAGAGCATCATGCCGCGAACCCCCCTGCTCGATACTGTGCGCCTGTTGATATCACACAATGCAACGCTCACACCCTCTCGGTACCGGCGCATCTGTTGCAGCGCTTCTATACCTGAACAGTTTCTACGCTTGGACAAGTGGCGTCAGATTTAATCCATCAACAACTCCGAGTAATCGGGTTCAGACAGGGATAACTGTTTTTTTATTTTCTGATGTCGTCATCCGCCGAGTCCATGATGCGTATACACGAGTCCATGGATGCAGCATGCATCCACAGATACCGTGGTCTAGACAACGAATGGGCAAGTCGCCGTGCATTGCGTCACGTTTCCTACCTCTTCATAAAGCTTGATCCGGGAATGAGATGAGACAAATTGCGATTTTTGGTACCTAAGGGTACCTCGGAGCGGTTGCTCAAATGCGCACTTGTCGTCTAGGCTGCGGTCTACACATGCAATGACGCGCATGCATTTCGCTATAAAGAAACCCCTTGCCAGAATCGGTGCCAGAGACAACCAATCGCTGCATCTGGGTCTTTAGCTTCTATGGTGCCCGGAGTTCTATTCAATGACGGTCCAGGGCCTTTAGGGTCTATGGCCGTTGCTGATCTTACCTTCACTGCACAGAAGCACAAGCAGACGCTTGTCTCCCAGGTCGTTTAGGAAAAAGGACGGAAATACAACGAAGAAATCTGGACAACGACAGCAGGACACGAAAACACAACAAACCTCCATCGTTGGAAACAAACACTGGCTGATCTTCATGATGAATGATCTGGGATGATGACGGCATACTCATCAAGCAAAGCATTATCTGCACTATCACACAACAGTAGGATACTGTAGGATAGTCCTAGGCTTTAGGCTACAACAGGGACACAACACAAAGTCACGAGTCACACCGTTTCTTGATGCAGTCCTCAGTCCACCAGTAAAGCAGGCGCTTATCGCCCTCCTTGCTGGGGCGAACCGCACCAAATGGTTGCTCCTCAAACGCTTGCAGGCGGCGGTCTGGAAGCAGAACATTCTGGAAGAGCTCCTTGAGAGAGTCCAGTGCGTGCCCCGCAACCTCGCGCCCACCCTTCTGCTTGGCGACCCAGCCGATCAAAGTGTCTAGCGCCGCGATGTTGGCGACCGCGCTCTCCTCGACCAGCAGCGTGGCAGCCGCCACTTTGTCGCGCGATGTTCCTGATTGGCGAACCTACACAGATGTACTGGGTGTCGAGGCCTGCTGTTTCGGCGAAGCTCACGTGGTTCGTGCCATCTACTGTGCCAAGCACTGAATGGGTTCTTTTGTCAGCAGGGTACGTAGAGCGTTAAAAAGCCTAAATATGCTGGGCGTGTTGTCCTCAAGCTGGTACAGATGATTCTCGCTGCATCAGAGGTGTTGTGACAAGCCTACCGCTGCAATATGTGCGCAGAGAAGTTATCTCAGTGTATCGGAACAGACAACGTTTGAATGACTTTTCAGAAAGTTTCAAAAAAAATTCCTGAAAAGTCACTCAAAGGCCGTCTGTTCAGATATACAAGTGTGCCTTGGCATTGAAACCGCTGAATAAACTAATTGAAGGGTGTCGCAGTCACAGCAAGACTCCAGTCTTGCCCTTTTTGATCTTTGTACAGGCAACAAGGTGACATGGCAGCGGGCGTCAGTCTCAACTTCTCAACAGTGTAGTTCTGACAGGGATAACTGTATTTTGGTGGTTGTTATCATCACTCGCCCGCCGCTGGGCCTCATTGCGCTTCCTTGTCAATGCCGTGCAATCCGTGTCCTCTGGAACAGCCAGACAGGTGATCCCAAAAGCCTCGAGTGAAGACACCTGGCACATATATAACGTATGCTAACATATGCCACTCAGCATCAGTCATTCTCAGTCATTGATGGCCTCCAGCACCTGAAAAGGACCAGCAGCAACTTGTCCACCAACACCAGAAGGCAAAGGCACACCTGCTGAAGCCATTGTGCATCGGCTGGGTTGCCCTGGACAGCTTCTTTTCAAACGCGGCGGCCTCAGCTTCCATCAAGCGCTCAGCGACCTTGGTCTTAGTCTCGATCATCGCATCATCAGCTGCTGCGGGTGTCGCTGTAATAGGCTCCAGGGCAGCAGCTGCTTCGTACCAGAGGTGCGAGTCCTCGGACCCCAACAGCGACTTTGCTGATGCTGAACCTGAATAAGCACTTTCTATGTGGACAGCTGCTGCGAATGTGATATGTGTGAACATGATGTGGCCTGATTGGGACAATGCAGCTTTTGAGCTTCACGCATATCTGCTGAACATGCCGTCCATCCACGCCATTGACAGGTAGTTATCAATACAGTTGATGTCCCACGGACGACCTGGCTCTCGTCCTGTGGATGAACAGAGGCAACCCTGGGGTCGATGTGCAGTTGGGTCCATGCCTGCACTCCACGCGCAAGCACTCCACAAACAGTACAGTGAACACACCTGGACGTACTCCAATACCCTCGTTCCATGTGCGTTCCTTGATTGCTGTCTCCAGCTCAGGGTCGAGCTTTGGCTGCCACTGCGGCTGAACGGCGGGCACATCCTCCGCTTGAGGTTTGAACTTGTTTTGAGAGCGCTTCTTTTAAACGGATCAGTTTTGAGTACTTCTTTGTCTTCTCCCAGTCGCTGCTTCGCTTTCTCTGGCCTGAAGTCGTCGAACCCCGCCGCCAGTAGCACCACCTAATCCAAGTTCTGAGGCAAATGCTGCGACCTCACTGGCTAAGTCCTCACCTTCTTTGGCGATGGTGCTGTCATTTCCCTTTTTCCTTCTCTTCATTTTGATTTCTCCTGCTTATTGTTCGACATCGCGACCTGGGCAGCTTGCGAACCGCAAGCTGCCAGATGTTTGCTTACTGGGCCATAACTAAAACACAAAGCGCAAAGATGCGTAGGGTAGCCACGCAGAGATTACATTCTGTGCCTGTATGGGCGACGACAAAGATGAAGCCTCTCATTGAAGGTTGCTATCCTAAATGATCTATCGATACTCAGCTATCAGGAATGAAGACAACCCAAGCAATGCCAAAGCCTGTCTATCCTGGACGTACTTTATTACCGAAGATGAAATACGCGTTGAGCGATTGTTTGCTTCGACCTGTATGACCTAAAGACTCTCCAGTTCATAGGAGACATCCAAGACCTCGACAGATCCTCAACTTCAAACCGGTACTGAATTGAGCTTTGACTGAAGTTAGGAGTGCAAGCAACATGGCTGACGAACTCAAGGTGCGCATTCACAAATGCACTCGTTGCTGGTGACGTTGGGTGTGCAGCATGCAATGTCTTTTCGGAAGTCTTAGCTCTCGGTACCTAGGAGCCCCCCGCTTGCTTCTGTACCTGAGGCCTGGCGCATCGTTCTCATCATTGGAATGATATGTTGCTTTTGAGCCTCGACTTTCTGCGCTATTGACATGTTCCTGCTCGGTGTTGATAATCTTTGACCCGCGTTTCTCGAAGCTTCGAGACAAGTACATATGCTTCTGTTCCCTTTGGTTGTCATCTCGCTCCGTCGGAAACGACCATTGTCGTTACATTTTCTCGAATTCGTTGCTGCAGGCTCAGGGCAATGCTGCTTTTTCGGCCGGGAACTTCCAAGAAGCCATTGGGTTTTTCACTCAAGCCATCCAGCTCGACCCTGAAAACCACGTGCTTTACAGCAACAGATCGGCCTGCCAGGTGCGTATCTTCGTGATCTCAGGAAAATACCTCTGCTTTTCGACTGAGGTCACCAGCTCCAATGAGGGATGCCGCTTGTTTTCTGTGGCACATGGGAAACCCTGCGCAAGTTCATGCGCAGGTCTACCTCGTTTCTATGGTTCGTGAGTTCAAAACTCGTCCACGTGATTTGTTTTTAATTACTATTTTCTGTCTTTGCGCTCTTCACAATCATCGAGCACTCGACGTTTGGCTGAAATGTCGTTTGTGCAGCTAAGCTTGACGAGGGTACCCATCCCTTGCACCAGAACGGCGTGGCAAACGTGATGCAAGGGACATGCATTTGCAGCGCGAGAGAGTAGCGATTGTGTGCAGGGTGCCTCATGAGAACTTGCTGCTTTCTGCCCTGTCATGGTTCACTGGGAATTCATGGTGGTGATCATGTGTAATTGCACAACACCACCGCATGATAGTATCTATCAACACACGTGATGAAATCATTTAGGGGAGTGGATCGTATACTGCCAGAGCTATGCTGGGTGACTTTGAACCTATAGGTAATAGGTCAGAGCCCGTAGACCCAGACCATCTGCCTGCAGTCCTGACGTAAAGTTTCCAAATTTTCCCTGGGATGCACTCACCTCTTTTTTGAGTGCAGGCCAGCTTAAAAGAGTTCTCACAGGCTTTGGAAGATGCGCAAAAGACAGTGGCGCTGAAGCCGGACTGGTCCAAGGGCTACTCGCGGCTCGGCAGCGCACTGTACGGGCTGCAGAAGTGGGATGAGTGCGTGGAGGCGTACAAGAAAGGGCTAGAAGTGGAGCCTGGCAATAAACTGCTCCAGGATGGGCTTCGGGATGCAGAAGCTGCTCGATCGAAGCCAGCAGGGGGAGGTGCGTCTGCATGTTCAGTGGGCGCATGATGATGTATTGATGATGATGCCATACCGGCGCTCTCTTCAAGTTTTGGCTCGTGCGAGCGGCACGTGTCTATGACAGGCTGGCCTGCTCGGAGCGCCGACGTTCATTGGGCTGTATTGTTTCGAATATGATTGCTTGGATGCTTCGTGGCTACTTTCTGCCGTTGTCTACTTAATGTAATTGATGATGTATATTGTTGGAACACTACCGCATCCACATGGCGCATGCTACAATTTAGTCTTCTGGCATCACAACCGCATGCATACGGATGTTGGCAGATCCAATGCGACTTGGGAAATATGGCTGTCACAGGTTAGCTGCCAATGACAGGGTCGTGTAGTCAGTGTATCACATCGACGTGTATCTATCTCATAGCGAAGCACCAGAGAACATGCCAAACACATCATCACTCTCGTCACTTGCAGAAGAACACAACTGAACTGTGGACCATGTGCCTGGGAATGGTGACGTGCCCGCGTTCTTAGAATGATGCTAGAGCGCGTTGTTTTAACGTCCTCTGATCAATTGTTGTCTAGTATCGGTATGCAGCGCATGTGACCCCCACCACTGGTCTCCGCCTGAAAGTAACATGGACTGGTGATTTGCAGGCATGAGTGGCCTCTTTGGTCCAGAATTTCTGAGCAAATTGGCAATGAATCCCGAAACCCGTGGATTCCTTGCGCAGCCGGACTTCCTGCAGATGATTCAGACGCTTGGCAACAACCCTTCCATGATGACCAGCTATCTAGGAGACCCTCGCTTCCAGAAGGCATTGCAGGTCCGAATCTGCCGTGTTTTCATGAATTGAAACCGAGGTGAATTATTGGGGATTGCTACGTGACACGAAGGGGCCATGAGGGGCTCTTTGACCATTCACGACGAATGAAAGCCTAACGTGCTCATTCTTGGGTGCAGGTTGGCATGGGTCTCAACATGCAGATGCCAGGTGCTGACTTCAACATGTCTGGGGATGACGAGGCTGAAGTATCATCGGAGAAGGCCCGAGCTGCCCCTGCATCCCCCGCACCACCCCCACCCACACCACCCCGCGAACCGGAGCCTGACTCAGACGAGCAGAAGGCGATCAAGGTGCGCTTAGTTGGGCTGCATTTCCTCAGAGTCTCATGATCACGTGGACGAGAAATCCCATTGCAAAACTTCGCAGACCTGCTCAGGGTGTGTAGTTGAAAGTGTCGGCCCATGTACGGGGAGATATGCACCTCCCGGGTAAGCAAAATCAGTGGCTTGCTAGAATGGAGTTCAACCCCCATTTCATCCCCTGAATATTTGCATTTCCAGCCATCACAATCCGCAAATTACAGGGTCTGACTAAATGGAGAGCTACATGCAAGGCCCGATGCACACAACTGACATGAAGAATACAACCCCGCCTCGTGCCTGCAGGAGAAGGAAGCAGGCAATGCCGCATACAAAAAGAAGGACTTTGCAACCGCGATCAAGCACTACGACGCAGCCATCGCGCTCAATGACCGTGACATCAGTTTCATCACAAACCGCGCAGCAGTGCACTTTGAGCAGGGCAACTATGACGAGGCAATCAAGGACTGCGAGCTGGCAGTGGAGCGAGGCCGGGAGGTCCGTGCGGACTTTAAGCTTATAGCCAAGGCGTTGACGCGGCACGGGAGCTGCCTGCTAAAAATGGATCGGCTCGAGGAGGCGATCAAAATGTTCAACCGGGCTCTCACGGAACACCGGAACCCTGACACGCTCAAGCTGGTCCAAAGCACGGAGAAGCTTCTCAAAGAACGTCAGGTGCGGAGACAGACACACCCCTCATGATGCCGTGCTGTTGTACGGCAGGCGCTGCAAAATGAAGCAAGAGGACGTGCTTGCTGATGGCTCTTGCTTTGCTTGTTCCATGAGCGACGCGGAATGTCTCACCAATGGTGAGTCACCCTGTGCCACACAATCCTTGCAACAAGGGTGTATTCGCACTGCTAGCACGTGTGAACCGCACATATCACGACATGCGCTGTTTTGTTGAAACGCATTGCCGGGAGATACTCAGCACAAGTGTCAACCATAGCATCCGTTATTCCGGGGACAGGGCTGACGTGGGTGAGATGGGCTTGCAGGCATTGGCATACGTTGACTTGGCTCTCGCTGAGAAGGCAAAGGAAGAAGGAAACGCAGCTTTCAAGGCAGGCGACTTCCCAAAGGCAATCGCCGATTACACTGAAGCGCTCAATCGTGGCCCGGCTGATAAGTGGGACGAGGCGTACAAAGTCTACTCCAACCGCGCAGCCTGCTATACCAAACTTGGGGCCCTGCTGGATGGTGTGTTCTTAGTGTCGGTCCATCTCCTGTATCATCTATGATAAGTTGGGAGGGCAAACCGACCCAAATGCAGCTTGAGTTTGGGTGCTGCTGTCATGCACCATGAAGCATGTTCGCTTTGACACACGTTCACAACAAGTATAGTTACGACAAATGCCGAGAAGTGTATCGAGCTTGTGCCTAACGCACGGCTTTTGTTTTCGCCTCATTCCGTACCCAACTCACCCAAGCAAATCATGGAATATCTGGCACAGTTGATGGCGTCCGCTGAGTGACATGCACCCGGAAAAATCCTTGGCCTAGTGGAGCGTCAGACTGACGGCAGCCATCAGCAATGCAGGAGAGAAGGACGCGGACAAGTGCATTGAGCTGGCGCCCGACTTTGCCAAGGGCTACTCGCGCAAAGGCCTGGTGTTGTTCTTCAAGAAGGAGTACGAAAAGGCGATGGAGGTGTACGAGCAGGGGCTACTGCGAGACCCGGATAGCCAGGAGCTCAAGGATGGTGTGATTCGTTGCCAGCAGAGCATTGCAAAGTTCCTTCGCGGTGAGGCGTCGGAGGACGAGATGGCAGAGCGCCGAAACAAGGCTATGAGCGATCCGGACATCCAAATGATCCTCTCGGACCCAGTCGTCACTCAGGTATGCCTCTGTGTGTCTACTGTGTTGCCAATTTTGCAATCCTTATGTCGTTCGGGTGCACCGTCGCCATGCCAACAAATGATCGCCTCCACGTTTATATAGAGAAAATATGTTGAATATTCGGGTATGTATGTGAGACAAATACACAAAATTGATGTCACGCTGTCGGAACACTCGCCAATTTGCTTGTGGTTTAATGGTATGCGTTCGCATGTTGGTGGCTCATGATGTAAACCACATCTACTCCCAGCCCATTGCATGCTCACACGAACTATGATCTGTGTGCCTGTTTTTTTCTACTCCACTGACTTGCAATGCAGATTGTACATGAATTGACACCCTGGCTGCTAAGATGTCCCTAGCTTTTGTTTTCAACGCTCCAGGTACCCTGCTGACCCAAAAAGTCATTCAATTTTGGCACACCCGATGGCATTTATCGTGGAGTGCTCACCCAAAACAGCCCTGATGATGTTTTGGATGTCCGTTTTGGATGTCCAGCTTAGTTCGCTAGGGTTTTGATTGTAGATAAGGAACAAACAGGGCTGTCTGTCTGTTCAGGTGTTGAAGGAGATGCAAGAGAACCCGCGTGCTGCCAACAAGCACTTGCAAAACCCCGCCATCGCCATGAAACTGCAAAAGCTCATGGCGGCCGGGATCATTCAGATGCGATGAGGCAGCCGTTGTGTGGCAGCCTTGCAATGAACAAGGGATAGCCCCATCATATTTAAGCACATGCTTCTGTTCAGTGTTTCGCCAGGATGGGTTTCAACCTCCAATTCTGTACCGAGAATTCGTGTATTTTCGGGCAGCTGGGCCCAAAAACTAGAGGGCCTGGCAAAGCATTGCTTCGGTGCATGTCTCCTTGCAGCCTAGGATCATGTGAATTATCATGTATGTGCACCTGTGCGTGGAACACGTTGATACGTAAACGACTTGGTTCTTGGAAGTTCACGTGGAACTTCGTGGGTATAGGTTCGACACAGTTGTAATGTTGCAGATAGGTACTGTCTCCCACATGGATGTGTGCGTTTTTACCATGAGTTCATTTTTTACATACGAGTACAAAGTAGTGATGTCTTGCGTACGCTTGCCAGTCAACATCTCGAGATAGGTTGCTGCAGTCTTCGACTATTTGGGTTGGGGTTGTAGATTCGACTATGGTGGTATGGTGCGGGATAGGTTTTAGTTCGGGACGCGTATAACCAACTCAAGAAGCAGGTCGTCGAGGAGGATTACCATTGTTTTTCATGTAAGGGTTGTGTGTGTTTGGCCAGACCACGGCTTTGTTGTTACAAGCGACAGGGCTGGCAAAACAGGAAAAAAACACAGAAACTAACACTGAAAACAATGACACAAACAAAGACAAAACACACAAGAAAACCAGCAACCTAAGCCACGCCGGGATCTTCCTGCGGTGCATCACACCCTGCATGGAAGTCCGAGCCGACGTTCACGGCGATACGAGAGAGGGACTTGTAGTACATGCGCGCGTTGCCCTTGCACAAAGCACAGCTGAGCTCCCGACGGACGCCACGTACGAAGGCAGCCTTGGACACCCGGTTCCCCCCCCCTGCCGCCAAGTCGCCAAGCTCCGAAAGGAAACGCGAGGCGGCGGAGCCCATGCGGCCAAACGACTCCACGGCGAGTGGGATGAAGTCGTAAGCGGAGCCCTCCCCAAACTCCGCGAAGGCTCGTTGCTTCCGCAGCTCCGCATTCGCTGCCGCGGATCCGGCAACCTCTGCGGCATCGCGAACAAACGACGCGGCCACCGGGTGCGTAACAACGCAGTCCATGACGCGGACGCGGCCGTCAGGCCAGACAGTCAAAATATCCCCGCGATAAAGACCAGCAGCCCCATGCGCCCCCGCAGCTGCAAGGCTGCTGTATTGCGGTTCCACGCTAAACGCGCAGCCCGCACGGTTTTACCAGCTAGTCTGAATGCACCTTTCGTTGTGCTGGACCCATCGACTCCAATCACCATCCATTAAACAGCTTCGATAAATACAGTTGAAAGTGATTACAGGCAATCACCTTGCGTCACCAACCATCTTTGGCCTGCAGGAAAACGCCTTTGCTGTGAGACAGGTCTCACCATAGTTGTGCCAACGTAGGTCACAGTGCAAAGCGCCTTGACTGCGATTATTAGCACGGTAAGCGGACAGCATTCCAGAGACAGCACGAAAAACATACGTATGTGTGGAACGACATCACGCCGTACGGCAATGCAACGATTTGGGCCATGTTTATCGCGAAATTTGGTCATCCCAGTGATCATACAGCAAACTGAAATGTCCAGAAAGCATCTACGACATTAAACATTCACAATCACACATCCATTCGTCTGGACGAGGCTCAAAGGGCTGTCCTTGGCTCCAAGGTCTGCCTATCGGCTCTGACGAGGAAATGTTATGAAGTAGACACGCCAGCCCAAAGCAGGCGGCGTTGACAACAAGCGAGACCACTGGACCCGCGCCTGAATGCAGTGATGCAGCATTACCCAAAGGAGGTCGCAACTATGGAGATTTACGGAACGCTGGTGACGAGGAAATGGTGACTCACCTGTGCACACCATGAGTGGGCAACCCCACAGTTTTCATTAGTTGCCTTGCCTGCCTGGTCACTCCAGTGACTGAAGGTGTGGTGAAAGTGCTATGCTCCCTTTTCTTTTTTTTGACGAAGCTTCTTATACAGGATGCTTCACACCTGTGTTGCTTTGCATGTAGGAAGTCGCGTGCCGTTCTGGTCAGTGTGTGCTGAAGTACGACAGGTCAACTGCAGGCTGAGTCCCAGGACATACATGCAGACGCTGCGCTCTGTTTGCAAACATACGATAAAAATGGTACGTTTTGTTGTGTGAGCACCATTATGCGCTGCACTATACCTTCCAAGCTCGAGTTGGCTGGTGACTTGTCATTGAGGCTCAGGGTGGTTCATTGGTGGCGAGCCTAGGGATTTGGCGAGTTTTAATTACAAACAGTGGATGATTCAGAACTATTTTTTGTTGTTGAAAAGAAGCCGCAAACGCCAGATGCTGGAATATGCGACGGAAGAGAACTGGCACGTAAATGCTGCGCGACGATGTGCATGCACAAGGCCATGCATCGGCCCCACTCGGCTGGTAGCCAACACTGCACCATGTTATTATGGGATTATCATAATATCAGCTGATTGTTTTTCATATAGTTCATTGCTGGCAGGGCTCGACGCTCCCCATGTTGTTATCGGCTATGATGATCCAGCCGTATTTACTGTTTACAGCACCGTTCGAAGGATAGCTTACGTCAGGCTTCCTCTGTATGCAGGCGCATATTTCAAACCGCTCAATAGTGAACATTTTTTATCCTTGGTGGTGGCTGTTCGTTTTTTGCACAGCATGTGGAGGGGAAGATGAGGTCATCGAGGACCTTACTGATGGCCTCAAGGAGAGCCCAGAGCAGCGGGCCTCACAAGCCTTGCGCTCTAGCGTTCCACATGTTAAATTAAGAGGGAAATGAATGATATGCTTGGAAGGGGCACAGCCATGGTGTTGTGCATAGATGGCCATTGCATGGTCCCAAGGATCAGAGTTCTCAGTGCGCGCTCAGCACTGCTGGTAATGGTCATGAATGCAAGCCAGAGCTGGCCCACATAATTTCTGACCGTCATGAACTTGCGATGGTAGGCATTAAGGTTGCAATGGTAGGCATTAAGGTGCTGCCTTTTCATCAGGGGTGCACCAAGGATAAGAACGAGCACTGCTAGCCGGAAGTAACACAATGGGTGACAGCCAACTCGATAGACATTGCTGAGGGTGGCCTCAAATGCATGAAATGATGATATTTTTCACAGTATTGCTGAATGGACTATCCACTTGACTTTTGTGCTCTCAGCATGCCACATGTACACAGCAGCAGAAGTTGACGCTCTTTGAAGTGGTTTTTGCCATTTTCAGAGCCTGAGAGCTTGCAGCAAGCACTCACTGGCCAATCACCTTGTGCAGCATGCGGGGTTTGTGCACTCGCAGTCGATCCCTGTCCCCCTCCAACCTATTCCGTTCTCGGTCAAGTGCTGGGCTGTCTGCCCTCGCTCAAATATGACCAGGGCTTCTGCAAAACGGGTTAGTTAGGTTTACCTCATATTTGTCCCAAGAATATACGAATTTCTGAGCATCTGGACCCGAGAATTCAGAGGGTCTGGCGAAGCACTGAATATGACGCCTTCGGAGCAGTTTCAACGACCTCAAAATGTACCTGGGACAGAACTTGACGTGCGCATTGGCGCAACGAGTAATTGAGATACAAGGCCAGATCTGCCATGTCTATTGGCATACACTGCCATACTCCCAAACGGTTCCAAAGACATGTTGGCTTTGATTGGCGTGGCGTGATCGATGCAGTAACGCTTGCCGATCACATCAGCTAGCTTGTCACACTCACTTAGTAGGTCAATTTAGGTTAATGCTTAACCAATCATATGCAATGAGGACAGGAGCTTGTTATCAAGGCCTAGTAAAACTTGACTTTGGGAAAGAGGGCAACACCCAGAATGTTTCGCCAAAGGAAGGGAATGGCTTTTTCATGATCAGCGAGGCCACGACAACGTTGCCCAGCCTACATGCAACTTACCAACAGCGTGTGCAGGCATCACAGACCGGGCAGAGGTCCCCAGCCTGGCCCCACTGACGCTGGAACACTCGAGAACAGTCCCCGGCGGCGACCATCTGAAGCTAGTCGTCGGCGGATTTGCTCCTATTGGACCAGGGACGGCGATAACCGCAGTGCGTTGCCGCCCCCTTCCTCAGTGGGTACCGGGCGCCAGGTTCTGTCGAACCAAGCCCGCGTCTCCAAACTCGTGAACATCCCCGAGGAAGCAAGTGAGGAGGAGGCCCTGCTGGACCTGCCGCAAGGCAGTGCCAGCCAGGAGGACCAGGCCAGTCCAAGCAGGGATGGCTCAGAGGCAAGCTCCAGCCATGGCGGCCGGGACCGTGGCGTACATGCTGACGGGGAGCAAAGCGGAGAGGGAACGATGTGGAGTTCCCTTCTAAGGAAAGCAGCGGGGGAGCCTTGTCGTGGCGCAGCTGTGGTAGTGGTTCGACCCCACAGGGAGTTGGCGGCGTTGCAGTCATGCTCTTGGAAGCCCGGGCCTCCAAAGAAAGTGGAGTTGC